>NW_026016590.1:676261-688761 GCF_020379485.1 Brassica napus | reverse complement strand
GTATCTTTGTGGTGTTCGATTCTTAGGCAATATGGATCGATCAAGAAGCTTTGAAGTACGAGGTGGGCAAAGAAGTGATCGTGAGTGAACTATGAGTCGAATAAGTTGCTCGACCATAGTTAGAAGATGTCTTAGATTGATGAGACGGACGTTTTCGAAGCATAACATTTTTGAAAGCACGACGGTTTAGAAGCTCGACGTTTTGGAAGAATGACGTTTCTTCAGCATGAAGTTTTCCGCGAAACTTCGTATCAGCGGAATATTATTTCGAAGACATTGGAAACATGATGGGTATTAAGCACGACGGGAAGCAAGCACGACGGGAAGCAAGCACGACGGGAAGCAAGCACGACGAGATCAAAGCACGACGGGAAAACCCGAAATTGGACAAAAACCCTAATTTCGGTATTATGAAATTTTTCGAGGAAGCCGGAGGCTCAGGACATATTTTCCCTCAACTTCAGAGATCAAGTGGAGTTTATTAAAATTGTTCCGAGCATCAGAAAGGGTGTAGAAAAATATTTGGGATTGATCGCGGGAAGAAAATTCACCGGAATGATCGAAAACAGGCGAATGGACCGAGAAGCTCGAGGTGGCTTGTTGCATGGGTTCAGAACGTGGTGTCAACCATCTAACAAGCTCAGTGTCTATAGAAGCTCCAGGTGTCGCCGTGCATGGAAGCTGCACATGCAGCTTGACATGTAGAAGCACGAGGTGGATCGGCCAAGCACGAGATGTCGCAACGCATGCAACCGAAGCATGCTGATCGACATGTGTGAGGATGTGTGGCGCCTGAATGAGCTCCAGTCATGCAGCCTGACATCTTGGAGGAGTGGTGGCGTCCTGCATGTGTCCTGGACATGCAGCCAGCCATGTGGAGCACGAGGTGCTGCCGTGCATGCGTCCGGAGCCATGCGGAGCGACACACGGCGGCCACCAACCTGAATCTGATTGGCTGCTGTCTTCTATAAATAGCCCTTGACCCTTGCTCAGTTCAGCACATCCAGACCTGTCCAAAGCCATTTCAAAACATGAGAGAAAAGTAGAAAAAGAAAGCAAGTGATTCCGAGCTATTTCGAGAGTTGTAGAGAGTCTTCGAGATCAGTTCTCTACTGATTTCGAATAAGCGCCAAAGGAAGGTTCTGTACAACTGAAGATCAATCAATTCAAGATCAGTTCAGATGGGAAGTCAACGTGGCTAGAGAGATAGAAAGAAAGAAAGTGGTCGATGTAGAGTATGGTCGATTCTGAAGACCGATACTCCACCGAGAAGGCCAGTTCCGTCCAATCGATGATTCTATACGATTGTGAGGCGGAAGCTCTGTCCAATTCAATCCGTCCAAGCCAGTCATATTCTCCTGCAATCAAGTGGAGGTGCTGTCCAAGATTAGTTCAGTTCCATGGGTTCAGATCAGTCGAAGTTTACCTCGATACTCCGCCGAAATGTCCGAAGAACTGTCCAGCAGCTAAAGGAGATTCTGTCCAGATCAGTCTGTCCAGATGTGTCAGTTTCTTCATGATGAAGCCGAGGTTATGTCCAAGTCAAGATCAGTCCAGTCCAGTCCAGTCAAGTCGTCCATGGGGTTTTGGCCAAGTCCTCTCCGATCAACCAGCTGCTTCTCGCCTAGAACACTGTGAGTTGGTTTTGTTTGAGTTCCACTTGGAGCTTAGGTTAGATCGAGTTGCATATAGAGTAGAATGCTCACGCTATTGAATGGTAGAGTCCTTAAGGTTATTTTATTTATGGAACCGGACTCAGTTTAGCAAGGGCTAAGCTGAGATGAATGGAATTAAGACTGAGTTGATAACCTGATTAGGACTAAGAATAGGATGCATCATGTTTTCTATTCTTCCGTGTTGATATGGTTGAGTGCAGGTTCCCGTTATCTTTAAAGATAGTTTCTCAGCGGGAACCTGGACTATCTGGGTAACGGTTTGATTGAGTTGTTTAGTATTGATATTGTTGTTTAGTAGTTAGTACTAAGGGTCCTATGCCATATAGGCAGGACTACTAGTACTAGTAGTTAGTGTCGTAGACTCCTAAGTATTGTTTAGTTTTGGATAGGAGTCTTTTCCCTTAGGTATTTCCTAGGGATAGTTGTGTCGAGTGTGTAATATGCCGACAGCAGGTGCGAAACCCGCCCATGCTAGGCATGTTTTGGGGTGGACTAGTGTTTCCTCGCCCTTGTATTCAGCGGGTTCAAGGAAACCCCTTATTTTCTGGATCGGGAAGACTCAGATAGACGGTGCATGGCCTATGGCTGAGTAATTACACAACGGTGTAATGTGGCAGTGACTCGAAGGACTGTGGGCTGTCGCGCGGTGACCCGAAGGACAGTGGGCTGCGGTCGGTTGAAAGTTCCTTCTTCTGGCCTTTGTGGTAGGGGGATAGGATATTGCCGACAGAGAGGAGGAACACGATGTCACCAGGGCCCAGGTTAGAGTGTTGTGTTAGTGTGTCGTAGAGGGTTATGGAACCCTTTAGTTAGCGTTGCACCGATATACGGTGTTACGAGTTAGATCGAGTCGTAGATACTCATACTTATGATTGTGATTGTGGTTGATTGATTTGTTTGCAGGTTCTGACATTAAGTCCTAAGAATGGTTTAGGTACCGGATTAGGCTTGGTGTCTCTTTGATATTTGTGGATTGGTTGCTGACTTGTTTTAATGCAGGTTCCCGTTACTTGAAGCTAGATAATGGCAGGAGGCCAAGTCTAACTTAGTAACAGTTTGCTTAGCTTTAGCTTTTATTGCATGCTAGGGCTAGATTGATTGTTATTTTGGGTTGTCTGGGTAGAGTCTAGGTTGCGGGTAGAGGCCGCCAGCTCACTGAGTAATACTAGATTACTCATCCAACTTCGTTGTCCTTTTTGCAGGTCGCTTTAGGCAAGGATGATCGGATAGCTTGGTGCTGGACGTTACGACCGCCGGTGTAGATTTTCATGCCTTTTTTAAACGGTATTGTGAATTGTGTTATGTTGAGTCGATTTGGCATTAGGCCGGGCCCAGTCTTGAATTATTCAATGTATGAATATTTCTTGAATCAATAAAAGTAATTGTTTTATATGCGCTTCATGAGTACTCTGATATTTAACTAGTCCGGTCTAACACAACGTTAGGTCGAGGTACGGGTTGAAAAGCCTTAGGCCTTGATCTAACAGAAAACGCTAACTCTAGGTACGGGTTGCAAAGCCTTATGCCTTGACGCAGCGGGACGAGTTAGTGAATGAACTGGTCTAGGTCGTGGAGTAAAGTTTGTGACTCTGACCGGATTGTCCCTAGCCCATCACGGAGCGCTTCCGGACCATGGTGTTGGGTTGGACGGTCAGTCATGTTCTTGTTTGATTGTTGGCTGGCCGGTTGGGCTTTCATCTCCAACCCTGGGTATTGGACGGTCGATCGGTCATGTTCTTGTTTGATTGTTGGCCGGTTGATCGACCATATGTGTAGGACGGTTCGGGGGTGTTACAGAGGTGGTATCAGAGCATGGTTTCGTCCATGCTTCCGGAACTCATGATTTAATCGGTTTTAAATATTTATCGAGTCAAAATGAGTCACAAAAGGCATTAGGGAGACCGGAAACGTCCAGCGATACGATTTGTGGTGTTAGGAATTAGGATTGAGATAGTGGAATCTAGAATTGCTAGATTCTTTGTTAGAACTGTTAGGTTGCTTGGGTAGAACTGTTAGGTTGCTTGTTAGCATTGCTAGGTTGTTTGGTTAGCGTTGCTAGATTGTTGTTAGTATTTGTTGGGTTAGTAGATTATTTGATTGGTTGTCTGCTAACTTGCGTTTGAGGTGTTCTTTTGAGTTGCAGCGAGTAAGTGTGTTCGTTGATCGGAACTTTTAGGGATGAAAACCTTAAAGTGGAGGGAGTTTGAGGCTAAACCCAAACCCGAAGCGAAAGAGGAGAGACGGATTCAGAGAACTCGGCTGTGGTATGTACTGGACAGATGGGAGGAAAGAAGACTTCGTTGGGAAAGGACTTCATTAGTAGTTGGGAAGACGAAGATCGAGAAAGGATTTGAGGAATCTTGACAAGGATGATATCTACCAAAAGGACAAGATAGTATCATGGGCGACGAGTGTGTTAAGATTGAGAAAAAGCAAGAGGATGATTCAGTGATCATTACAGTGATGAGATATGAAGACGATTGTGGAGGCCTTGAAGAGGACACTCAAGGAACCCTGGTGGACAGAGTAAAGAGGTTATGGAGACGAGTGGAGAATGTTGTGAAGACGAGAAATTGCGCAACTAAGAATTCGAGGACGAATTCTATTAAGGGGGGGGAGAATGTAGAAACCCGTTAAAAAAAAAGAGAGAGAGAATGGTCGAGTATCTTTGTGGTGTTCGATTCTTAGGCAATATGGATCGATCAAGAAGCTTCGAAGTACGAGGTGGGCAAAGAAGTGATCGTGAGTGAACTATGAGTCAAATAAGTTGCTCGACCATAGTTAGAAGATGTCTTAGATTGATGAGACGGACGTTTTCGAAGCATAACATTTTTGGAAGCACGACGGTTTAGAAGCTCGACGTTTTGGAAGAATGACGTTTCTTCAGCATGAAGTTTTCCGCGAAACTTCGTATCAGCGGAATATTATTGTGAAGACATTGGAAACAAGACGGGAATTAAGCACGAAGGGAAGCAAGCACGACGGGAAGCAAGCACGACGGGATCAAAGCACGACGGGAAAACCCGAAATTGGACGAAAACCCTAATTTCGGTATTATGAAATTTTTTGAGGAAGCCGGAGGCTCAGGACATATCTTCCCTCAAATTCAGAGATCAAGTGGAGTTTATTAAAATTTTTCCGAGCATCAGAAAGGGTGTAGAAAAATATTTGGGATTGATCGCAGCAAGAAAATTCACCGGAATGATCGAAAACAGGCGAATGGACCGAGAAGCTCGAGGTGGCTTGTTGCATGGGTTCAGAACGTGGTGTCAACCATCTATAAAGCTCAGTGTCTACAGAAGCTCGAGGTGTCACCGTGCATGGAAGCTGCACATGCAGCTTGACATGTAGAAGCACGAGGTGGATCGGCCAAGCACGAGATGTCGCAACGCATGCAACCGAAGCATGCTGATCGACATGTGTGAGGATGTGTGGCGCCTGCATGAGCTCCAGTCATGCAGCCTGACATCTGGGAGGAGTGGTGGCGTCCTGCATGTGTCCTGGACATGCAGCCAGCCATGTGGAGCACGAGGTGCTGCCGTGCATGCGTCCGGAGCCATGCGGAGCGACACACGGGCGGCCACCAACCTGAATCTGATTGGCTGCTGTCTTCTATAAATAGCCCACGACCCTTTCTCATTTCAGCACATCCAGACCTGTCCAAAGCCATTTCAAAACATGAAAGAAAAGTAGAAAAAGAAAGCAAGTGATTCTGAGCTATTTCGAGAGTTTTAGAGAGTTTTCGAGATCAGTTCTCTACTGATTTCGAATCAGCGCCAAAGGAAGGTTCTGTCCAACTGAAGATCAATCAAGTCAAGATCAGTTCAGATGGGAAGTCAACGTGGCTAGAGAGATAGAAAGAAAGAAAGTGGTCGATGTAGAGTATGGTCGATTCTGAAGACCGATACTCCACCGAGACGGCCAGTTCCGTCCAATCGATGATTCTATACGATTGTGAGGCGGAAGCTCTGTCCAATTCAATCCGTCCAAGCCAGTCATATTCTCCTAGAATCAAGTGGAGGTGCTGTCCCATATTAGTTCAGTTCCATGGGTTCAGATCAGTCGAAGTTCTCCTCGATACTCCGCCGAAATGTCCGAAGAACTGTCCAGCAGCTAAAGGAGATTCTGTCCAGATCAGTCTGTCCAGACGTGTCAGTTTCTTCATGATGAAGCAGAGGTTATGTCCAAGTCAAGATCAGTCCAGTCCAGTCCAGTCAAGTCGTCCATGGGGTTTTGGCCAAGTCCTCTCCGATCAACCAGCTGCTTCTCGCCTAGAACACTGTGAGTTGGTTTTGTTTGAGTTCCACTTGGAGCTTAGGTTAGATCGAGTTGCATATAGAGTAGAATGCTCACGCTATTGAATGGTAGAGTCCTTAGGGTTATTTTATTTATGGAACCGGACTCAGTTTAGCAAGGGCTAAGCTGAGATGAATGGAATTAAGACTGATTTGATAACCTGATTAGGACTAAGAATAGGATGCATCATGTTTTCTATTCTTGCGTGTTGATATGGTTGAGTGCAGGCTCCCATTATCTTTAAAGATAGTTTCTCAGCGGGAAGCTGGACTATCTGGGTAACGGTTTGATTGAGTTGTTTAGTATTGATATTGTTGTTTAGTAGTTACTACTAAGGGTCCTATGCCATATAGGCAGGACTACTAGTACTAGTAGTTAGTGTCGTAGACTCCTAAGTATTGTTTAGTTTTGGATAGGAGTCTTTTCCCTTAGGTATTTCCTAGGGATAGTTGTGTCGAGTGTGTGATTTGCCGACAGCAGGTGCGAAACCCGCCCATGCTAGGCATGTTTTGGGGTGGACTAGTGTTTCCTCGCCCTCGTATTCAGCGGGTTCAAGGAAACCCCTTATTCGCTGGTTCGGGAAGACTCAAATAGACGGGGTCATGGCCTATGGCTGAGTAATTACACGACGGTGTAATGTGGCAGTGACCCGAAGGACTGTGGGCTGTCGCGCGGTGACCCGAAGGACAGTGGGCCGCGGTCGGTTGAAAGTTCCTTCTTCTGGCCTTTGTGGTAGGGGGATAGGATATTTCCGATAGCGAGGAGGAACACGATGTCACCAGGGCCCAGGTTAGAGTGTTGTGTTAGTGTGTCGTAGAGGGTTATGGAACCCTTGAGTTAGCGTAGCACCTATATACGGTGTTACGAGTTAGATCGACTCGTAGATACTTATAGTTATGATTGTGATTGTGGTTGATTGATTTGTTTGCAGGTTCTGACATTAAGTCCTAAGACTGGTTTGGGTACCGGATTAGGCTTGGTGTCTCTTTGATAATTGTGGATTGGTTGCTGACTTGTTTTAATGCAGGTTCCCGTTACTTGAAGCTAGATCATGGCAGGAGGCCAAGTCTAACTTAGTAACAGTTTGCTTAGCTTTAGCTTTTATTGCATGCTAGGGCTAGATTGATTGTTATTTTGGGTTGTCTGGGTAGAGTCTAGGTTGCGGGTAGAGGCCGCCAGCTCACTGAGTAATACTAGATTACTCATCGAACTCCGTTGTCCTTTTTGCAGGTCGCTTTAGGCAAGGATGATCGGATAGCTTGGTGCTGGACGTTAGGACCGCCGGTGTAGATTTTCAAGCCTTTTTTAAATGGTATTGTGAATTGTGTTATGTTGACTTGATTTGGCATTAGGCCGGGCCCAGTCTTGAATTATTCAATGTATGAATATTTCTTGAATCAATAAAAGTAATTGTTTTATATGCGCTTCATGAGTACTCTGATATTTGACTAGTCCGGTCTAACACAACGTTAGGTCGAGGTACGGGTTGAAAAGCCTTAGGCCTTGATCTAACAGAAAACGCTAACTCTAGGTACGGGTTGCAAAGCCTTATGCCTTGACGCAGCGGGACGAGTTAGTGGATGAACTGGTCTAGGTCGTGGAGTAAAGTTTGTGACTCTGAACGGATTGTCCCTAGCCCGTCACGTAGCGCTTCCGGACCATGGTGTTGGGTTGGACGGTCAGTCATGTTCTTGTTTGATTGTTGGCTGGCCGGTTGGCCTTTCATTTCCAACCCTGGGTATTGGACGGTCGATCGATCATGTTCTTGTTTGATTGTTGGCCGGTTGATCGACCATATGTCTAGGACGGTTCGGGGGTGTTACAGTCGGAGGCATTCGTATTTCATAGTCAGAGGTGAAATTCTTGGATTTATGAAAAACGAACAACTGTGAAAGCATTTGCCAAGGATGTTTTCATTAATCAAGAACGAAAGTTTGGGGCGATCAGATACCGTCCTAGTCTCAATCATAAATGATGCCGACCAGGGATCAGCGGATGTTGCTTTTAGGACTCCGCTGGAACCGTATGAGAAATCAAGTTTTTGGGTTCCGGGGGGAGTATGGTCGCAAGGCTGAAACTTGAAGGAATTGACGGAAGGGCACCACCAGAAGTGGAGCCTGCGGCTTAATTTGACTCAACACGGGGAAGCTTACCAGGTCCAGACATAGTAAGGATTGACATACTGAGAGCTCTTTCTTGATTCAATGGGTAGTGGTGCATGGCCGTTCTTAGTTGGTGGAGCGATTTGTCTGGTTAATTCCGTTAACGAACGAGACCTCAGCCTGCTAACTGGATACGTGGAGGCATCCCTTCACGGCCGGCTCCTTAGAGGGACTATGGCTGTTTAGGCCAAAGAAGTTTGAGGCAATAACAGGTCTGTGATGCCCTTAGATGTTTTGGGCTGCACGCGCGCTACACTGATGTATTCAACAAGTTCACACCTTGGCCGACAGGCCCGGGTAATCTTTGAAATTTCATCGTGATGGGGATAGATCATTGCAATTGTTGGTCTTCAACGAGGAATTCCTAGTAAGCGCGAGTCATCAGCTCGCGTTGACTACGTCCCTGCCCTTTGTACACACCGCCCATCGTTCCTACCGATTGAATGATCCGGTGAAGTGTTTGGATCGCGGCGACGTGGGTGGTTTGCCGTCTGCGACGTCGCGAGAAGTCCACTAAACCTTATCATTTAGAGGAAGGAGAAGTCGTAACAAGGTTTCCATAGGTGAACCTGCTGAAGGATCATTGTCGTACCCTGGAAACAGAACGACCTGAGAACGATGAAACATCACTCTCGGTAGGCCGGTTTCTTACCGTGCCTGCCAATTCTGTGGTTATTACACTCTTCCCCCCTTAAAAGAATTTGTCCCCAAATTCTCAAAATAGAAGTGTACACCCTTTGCTGGACGACTGGGGTATCTGAGAAGAGTTATGGGTAATCAACTTGGAACTTATCTTCATCCTCCCATGTTATGACAACTCTCTGTCGCTTTTCCTAAAATACTTGAACTTGCAAAATTTCCCTATTCTTCTATTTATTGAAACGATGTTTGCCTATTCGCAAAGGACCTTCAGGATAGGTGTGGTTAGGTTGCAAGTTCTCTGGTCGCTGCAGCACGACCATATTCGGATCTGGTATATGCTTACGGAGCATCGGTACATGAATTGCTGGATGCATAAGCATATCGGGTGGAAGTTCTAGTCTATAGGCTACTTCTCCAACTCTAGCGACAATTCGGTATGGTACCTTTGCTATTCCTGCGGATCCGGGTTCTAAGGTTATACTAACGGGGTTACTCTTAGACGGCGGCAATCCCTCTAATGCCTTAAACACGTCCTCATATTCTCTGACTACTGGTATTTCTTCCATGTTCTTCTCTTTCTTGTCTTCTACTGGTCCAGCAACCAAGGTCACTAAGTATACTTCTTCACTCTTCTCCAAAAGGTTTTCAATTCCCAGTGCTGACACTAATGATGCTCCAACACTTGGTACTATGCCATGGTAAGCTAAAGGGGGTTGGTTATCTCTCTCGAAAATAATATTCCCTCGACCACAATCAAGGTGAGCTCTGTAACTTGACAGCCAATCCATCCCTAAGATTACCTCGTACCTCTCTAATGGGAGAACTAACAAATGAGCCGGGAAAACCATACCTTAGATAATGATTGGAACTCTTTGATTGCAGCCTTCAGTTTCAAGAACTTGATCTCCGGGAGTTAGAATGGAAACGGATAAATTCACCTTAGTGAATTCTCCATCGAATCTGGATGCTACTTCGGGAGCTACAAAACTATGTGTTTCTCTCGAATCGAAAAGGAAGTGGGCAAATATTCCACCCACAAGCAAAGTCGCTGACAATAATTGACTTTCCCATCAATTTCTTACTCAACAACTTTTATACAATTTCTTTCCAATCATTTAAAAATTATGCAACACTCAATTGGTTAGGAAAACAAACCTGAAATCGGACCCTGAGGTGGTCCGGATGGTCGTGTTAACTCTAAAGCATAAGCCCTACCAGCAGTGGCTTGACGCTTAGCAGGAGGTAAGGGTAAAAGTGGGTTAACTGGTACAACGGGTTGAGCACTCATAACAACAGGCTGAGCAAGATGAGTGTATGGACATGATGTCGTGTAATATCCTCGCTCTCCACACGTGAAACAAGTAAGGTGAGATGGTACAGCCGATTGGAACTGTACCACGTTCGGACAATCTCGCCTAACATGGCCCAGCTGGCCACAAGTGAAACAAGTCGGGGTTCTAGGTCTAGTACCTCCAGAATGACCCCCACGAAAAACTCTACCTCCTCGTCCTTGCTGCATAGCAGAATGCGGCTGAGGTTGGAACGAAACAGATGGACGTCTAGGTTGTGCGGAATGGCTAGAAGAAGCTCTCTCAGCAGCAATGGCCTCCTCAACGTTCACAGCACGCTCAACAAGATCAGCAAGCCTATGAAACTCTACTGCCTCAAATCTGCTCCTGATATATGGGTTAATTCCTCGAAGAAACTTACGGATAATCATCATCTCGTCCTCCCGACCATAGTGGACATACTTCCTGAGACGGGTGAACTCTTCCTAACAGATAATCCTCCCTGAACTAGCTCCTTGAATATAATCTCCAATCGATCACGGGCTTCCGGTGGGAAGTACTTTCGAACGAACGCTGTACGAAAGTCAGCCCAACTCAGATTGAATTCTCTAAAGTTCCCCTCTGTGCATAACCACCAACTGATGGCGTCCTTCTCCAGATAGTAAACAGCCACGTCCTTCGTGAATTCTACCGGACAACGGGTTGCAGCAAAGTTCTGCTCCAGATTGTGCAGCCATGCATCAGCTTCAAAGGGATCAGTACCTCCCTGGTAACGCTTCGTCCCCAAGTTCTTCATAATCATGACTATCTTCAGAAAGTCCGGATGAGAAGTGGTAGGTACTGGAGTTGGCTGAGCACGCTGTGCTTCACGCTGTGCATTCAATGCTTGATGTTGCAAATTCGCCATCTCAGCCATCTGTTCTAGAAGTGCTATTATAGCTGGATCAGTTGGCGCTGGTCCAGGTTGTGCTGCCGGAATAGGTGCAGCAGGGGCTGGTGGAATATGAGCGGCAGGAGATGCAGGAGCTGCGGGATGATCTCCGTGCACTGGACTATCGTGTATCACATCCACCTCGATGTCCATAAAGTACGGGTCTGGAGACAGTGGTATGTGCACAGGTGTCTGATTATATGACCCTTCAGACGGGTCAGTCTCAAAGCTAGATCCTGAAGGTGTAGCATCAAAGCTAGGAGTCAGAAGTGGTGTCGGAGTAGATGGCGGCGAAGAGTCTGAAGATGATGAAATCGAAATTGGGAGGTTTGAACCTCCACGGCGTCCAAAGAGTGCTCTTCTCGGTGGCATCTGCAACGAAAGATCATGGTAAGTTTCTACCCAGGTCTATCTATTTCTAAAAGAAGGAAAAAACCAGCATATCCTAATTATCCTTGCGACACATTTTTGACTCAAAAATTATTTGAAACAAGTCCCATTCAAGCATCGTATAACCATGCTCTGATACCACCTTTGTGACACCCCCGATCATATATAACTGGAAATGACACGGTCGATGTTCCCTGATGGTCGACCCGAAGTTCTCAAAATAAATCCGATCGCCTTAGACCAACAAGCAAAGAACACAGACGCTCCTATCGGATATTACTCTAGGCTTTTCAACCCGATAAAGCAATATTCGATAGTTAGTTCGTCCCGGACAAGGACTAATATCATATGAGAACTCGTGATTTATAAACATCTTTTATACAATATATATTTACTTTAAACATCTTACAAAGTGTTATAGTTTTATCCTATGGCCTATTGTCCAACAATGTTTTAAGTAAATATACATCAAAAGGTACGTTGCAAGGACAACAAAATACTACCGCTGGTTGGCCGTTCCTTCCGTACAAAAAGTAAAGTGTCTCCTGCCTAAGGGTTACCTGCACACACGAATGAGTCATGAGCAACTAATTTACTCAGTGAATCTAGAATCACAACACAATCAATAATAAACCAAACAGTTATCAAATGCAAATACATGATCATGAAAGTACTAGTACTATACTTTAATATCGATCATCATTGTGAATTCTTATTTTAAACATCACTTACACAACACCCGCCCATTACCATATTCATATAATACAATATATATACTAGATCCGAGAAACCACTAAGGCTAACCGAGACTAGTGAGTTAGCATCACCATCATTGTCGAATGTCCGATATGAACAATCCGACACTGCATCGTCATGCAGTATACGGTCTCCAGGGAGCTACCCCATCATCGTGTCTTCATGACCTTGTTCCGTTCGCAGGACCAAGTCACGGTAATGCTGGGGCTTTAGGGATAGTGAATATAACAAGACTTCACATGATTTTACTTCCATAATTATTCCAAAATTAATCAATAATTAATCCTTAATTAATCATAATTAACTCTTAATTAATCCTAGATTAATCATTAATTAATCTCATATTAATCTTTAATTA
>NW_026016590.1:638761-671261 GCF_020379485.1 Brassica napus | reverse complement strand
GTACTGATGGACAGCCACGGACGTCTTGTGTGTGCTGACGGACACACAAGGACACACACGGTCACACACGGACAGCCACGGACGTCCTGTGTGTGCTGACGGACAGCTATGGACAGCCACAGACGTCCTGTATGTGCTAGCGGACACCCACGGACGTCCTGTGTGTACTGAACAGACAGCCCACGTGGGCCAAAATCCCCCAAAC
The DNA here is from genome assembly GCF_020379485.1 of Brassica napus. Classification (NCBI taxonomy): domain Eukaryota; kingdom Viridiplantae; phylum Streptophyta; class Magnoliopsida; order Brassicales; family Brassicaceae; genus Brassica; species Brassica napus. Next base: position 671,056 of record NW_026016590.1, on the reverse strand, counting down.
AGTCCACGGGAAGGGCCAGCGTGCTGATATGTGTACTGATGGACAGCCACGGATGTCCTGTGTGTGCTGACGGACACACACGGACATACACGGACCCACACAGACAGCCACAGATGTCTTGTGTGTGCTGACGGTGAGCCACAGACAGCCACGGACGTCCTGTTTGTGCTGGTGGACACCCACGGACGTCCTGTGTCAACTGAACAGAGAGCCCATGTGGGCCAAAATCACCCGAACAGTCCACGGGAAGGGTCAGCGTGCTGAGTCCAATGACCAACGTACTGATACATGTACTCATGGACAAACACAGACGTCTTGTGTCTGTTGACGGACACACATGGACACACACAGACAGCCACTTACATCCTGTGTGTGCTGACGGACACACACGGATGTCCTGTGTGTGCTGACAAACACCCACGGACGTCCAATGTGTACTGAACAGACAGCCCACGGGGCAAAATCACCCGAACAGTCCACGGGAAGGGCCAGCATGCTGAGTCCAAGGACCAGCATGCTGAGTCCAAGGACCAGCGTGCTGAGTCCAAGGACCAGCGTTCTGATATGTGTCCTGATGGACAGCCACAGACGTCTTGTGTGTGCTGACGGACACACACGGACAGCCATGGACGTCCTGTGTGTGCTGACGGTGAGCCACGGACAGCCACAGACGTCCAGTTTGTGCTGGCGGACACCCGCGGACGTCCTGCGTGTACTGAACAGACAGCCCACGTGGGCCAAAATCACCCGAACAGTCCACGGGAAGGGTCAGCGTGCTGAGTACAATGACCAACGTGATGATAAGTGTACTGATGGACAGCCACAGACGTCCAGTGTGTGCTGACGGACACACACGGACGTTCTGTGTGTACCGAACAGACAGCCCACGTGGGCCAAAATCACCCGAACAGTCCACGAGAAGGGCCAGGGTGCTGAGTCCAAGGACCAGCGTGCTGATATGTGTACTGATGGACAGCCACGAACGTCGTGTTTGTGCTGACGAAAACACACGGACAGCCACGGACGTCATGTGTGTGCTGACGGACACACACGGACGTCCTGTGTCTGCTGGCGGACACCCACGGACAGCCACAAATGTCCTGTGTGTGCTGGCGGACCCCCACGAACACACACGGACAGCCACATACGTCCTGTGGGTGCTGACGGACAGCCACGGGCAGCCACGGACGTCCTGTGCGTGCTGACGGACACACACGGACGTCCTGTGTGTACTGAACAGACAGCCCACGTGGGCCAAAATCACCCAAACAGTCCACGGGAAGGGCCAGCGTGCTGAGTCAATGGACCAATCTGCTGATACGTGTACTGATGGACAGCCACGGACGTCCTGTGTGTGGTGGCGGACACCCACAGACGTCTTGTGTGTACTGAACAGACAGCCCACGTGGGCCAAAGTCACCCGAACAGTCCACGGGAAGGGTCAGCGTGCTGAGTCCAAGGACCAACGTGCTGATATGTGTACTGATGGACAGCCACAGACGTCTTGTGTGTGCTGACGGACACACACGGACAGCCACAGACGTCCTGTGTGTGCTGACGGACACACACAGACGTCATGTGTGTGCTGACGGACACCCATGGACGTCTTGTGTGTACTGAACAGACAGCCCACGTGGGCCAAAATTACCCAAACAGTCCACGGGAAGGGCCAGCATGCTGAGTCAATGGACCAATCTGCTGATATGTGTACTGATGGACAGCCACGGACGTCCTGTGTGTGGTGGCGGACACCCACAGACGTCTTGTGTGTACTGAACAGACAGCCCACGTGGGCCAAAGTCACCCGAACAGTCCACGGGAAGGGTCAGCGTGCTGAGTCCAAGGACCAACGTGCTGATATGTGTACTGATGGACAGCCACAGATGTCTTGTGTGTGCTGACAGACACACACGGACAGCCACAGATGTCCTGTGTGTGCTGACGGACACACACAGACGTCATGTGTGTGCTGACGGACACCCATGGACGTCTTGTGTGTACTGAACAGACAGCCCACGTGGGCCAAAATTACCGAAACAGTCCACGGGAAAGGTCAGCGTGCTGAGTCCAAGGACCAACGTGCTGATATGTGTACTGATGGACAGCCACAGACGTCCTGTGTGTGCTGACGGACACACACGGACAGCCACAGACATCCTGTGTGTGCTGACGGACACCCACGGACGACCTGTGTGTGCTGACGGACACCCACGGACGTCCTGTGTGTACCGAACAGACAGCCCACGTGGGCCAAAATCACCCGAACAGTCCACGGGAAGGGCCAGCGTGCTGAGTCCAAGGACCAGAGTGCTGATATGTGTACTGATGGACAGCCACGAACGTCCTGTGTGTGCTGACCGACACACACGGACACACACGGACAGCCACAGACGTCCTGTGTGTGCTGACGGACAGCCACGGACTGTAACGCCCGAATTCGGCCTCTCGACGAAACTGGACCCGTTTGCTACTTAATCAATTTCTTTTCTTGTTTGAATCATTTTAAGTCTTTCCTTTACTAAGTCATGTTCGAATCTGAGGTTCTAAAACAATTGAACAGATAGCACAGTGGAATATAAATGTGTATAAAATGTATTACTTAGAAACATGAGATCCAATACACAACTTCTTAATCGTTTCATAGACAATCACTAGTTCATCCCTAGCATCATCTAACCACACGTTACACAGCCTCTCACTGACCGAGCCTTCACGGCTCCTTGGCTTGACCAGAACCATCCTTAGTTCCTGAAACCACAACCAGATAAACATTAATCATAACCGAGAATTGAACTGGTCAATTCTACAATGCTTGGATTGGTTCCTAGCCATAGATAAACCTCGGACAATATCCTTATAAAAAGATATGAACCTGCCTACCAAATCCTAAGTCATTGAACCAACCACCCCTGGACTTCGAATCAGATAGACAGTCCAGATAGATAAACATAACACACAAACAGTTCGGATTGTCCCTGTAATAACCCTCACGAGCCAATAAATTTTTGGTCAAGAAAAATCCCACTCGACCAGTTTTTAGTTGGTTCGACCATGATTAATAGAAATAAAAATCGACCCTGTAGATTAATTTCTCGACGGGACTGTCTTGTGGTCGAAAGACCTTCACATGATAGTTTGGCCGAGTCTTAAATATTTTGGTCGAAATTTTATTAAGCTGGACGAGACTTTCCGAGAACAAGACGAGAGACAAAGACAAGGAATATTTGGTTGAAAATTATTTTAAATTATTAACCAACTGCCTAATTAATTTTGGACCAGACTCATGTCTTCCACCAGCCTGCTTGTTCAGTATTCAGTCACTTGACTTGCACCTTCTTGCTTACTTAGCTTCTTCAGTAAATGGCACATGACAATCACAAGCTGCCTGTGTGCTTGCTTCCTCCTTTAATTATTTATGATTGGCTGGAAAGTACTTCATGGGAGGGAAAGGACAGTATGGTGTAGATGATGAAACAGGTTGCCAGCTGTCTGCTCACAGCCAAGCTTTGTTATGAGCTAAACCCTCAGGTGAAGCAACCACAGCTTGTATTTAACCCTCCTCCAGCTGCCTCCCACGTTCTGAAACCTACAGAAAAACCTAGAGAATTTCAGAGAGAAAGAGAGAAAGAAGAACAGAAAAACCAGTGAGAAAAATCAAGAAAATAAATTAAGAAAAAATTGGTGGTGACCTAATCTTCAACCTTAGCTCAGTTTCTTACCTTGGGAAAGATCAGAAGGTGAGATTTTTAAATAAAACCCTAGACCTAGTTGAGTTCAGATCATGATCAGACCTTGATCTTTCTCTTTGATCAGTCCAGCCACAAGCTTACCTTCGAGAAGAGGATCAGCTGAGGCCATCTAGTCCTTTGGTTCATCTTGGTAAGCTTTGGTCTCCTTGCCTCAGTCAGTATCTGAACAGTTGATGTTTAGTTTAGGTCTTGGTCGGATCAGTTGTATAAGTTCTGATAGAGTTCAGTTCTTGTTAATTTCGGTTTGAATCAACCTCTTAGAACCACCACCTATGATATTTTGATCTGGCTTTGAGTAAACCGATTTGAACTCAGTCTGATCTTGTCCTGAACTTTGGTAGACTGACTAGAACCGAGCTGAACTTGTATAGTATGAGAAGAACCAAGCTTGAACTGATCTGATCTAAGGTGTTAAGGCATGAACCGAACTGATCTTGTGATCATACCACTCTGTTTCAGGTCAGAGGTAGAGTAAAGCTTGAAGTATCCAGTCCTGTCCATTCAGCCTTGTTCAAGTGGAACTCAAGTCTTGTCCAAGCCAGTTTCAAGACTAATATTTAGGTGAGTCTAGATAGATGTTGAGATAGATCATGAATGAGTCCTTGATTAAGTTAGTAAAATGTCTGAATATTTAAGAATGATGTTGTGTTTACTCATGGTAAACACTTACACTTAAAGAATAGTGTTAAAGTGAGGTTAATCCTAATCTTAGTACTTGTTCTCAAGTACTAATCTTAACTATGAAATAATCATAGTTTTGATTAAGGATTAATCTTAGTTTAATTGAGAATTAATCTTGGTTTAATTGAGAATTAATCTGAGATTAATTAAGGAGTAATCATGATTAATTAAGTACTAATCTTGGATTAATTAAAAATTAATATGAGATTAATTAAGGATTAATCTAGGATTAATTAAGAGTTAATTATGATTAATTAAGGATTAATTATAGATTAATTTTGGAATAATTATGGAAGTAAAATCATGTGAAGTCTTATTATATTCACTATCCCTAAAGCCCCCGCATTACCGTGACTTGGTCATGCGAATGGAACAAGGTCATGAAGACACGATGATGGGGTAGCTCCCTGGAGACCGTGTACTGCATAACGATGCAGTGTCGGATTGTTCATACCGGACATTTGACAATGATGGTGATGCTAACTCACTAGTCTCGGTTAGCCTTAGTGGTTTCTCGGGTCTAGTATATATATTGTATTATATGAGTATGGTAACGGGCGGGTGTTGTGGAAGTGATGTTTAAAATAAGAATTCACAATGATGATCGATATTAAAGTATAGTACTAGTACTTGCATGATCATGTATATGCATTGATAATTGCTTGATTGTTATTGATTGTGTTGTGATTCTAGATTCACTGAGTAAACTAGTTGCTCATGACTCATTTGTGTGTGCAGGTAAACCTTAGGCGGGAGACACTTTACTTTTTGGACGGAAGGAACGGCCAACCAGCGGTAGTATTTTGTTGTCCTTGCAACGTACCTTTTGATGTATATTTACTTAAAACGTTGTTGGGCAATAGGCCATAGGATAAAACTATAACACTTTGTAAGATGTTTAAAGTTAATAAATAATGTATCAAAGATGTTTATAAATCACGAGTTCTCATATGATATTAGTCCTTGTCCGGGACGAACTAACTATCGAATATTGCTTTATCGGGTTGAAAAGCCTAGAGTAATATCCGATAGGAGCGTCTGTGTTCTTTGGTTGTTGGTCTAAGGCGATTGGATTTATTTCAAGAACCTCGGGTCGACCATCAGGGAACATCGACCGTGTCATTTCCGGTTATCTACGATCGGGGGTATCGCAAAGGTGGTATCAGAGCATGGTTATACGATGCTTGAATGGGACTTGTTTCAAATAATTTTCGAGTCAAAAATGTGTCGCAAGGATAATTAGGATATGCTGGTTTGTTCCTTCTTTTAGAAATAGATAGACCTGGGTAGAAACTTACCATGATCTTTTGTTGCAGATGCCACCGAGAAGAGCACTCTTTGGACGCCGTGGAGGTCCAAACCTCCCAATTTCGATTTCATCATCTTCAGACTCTTCGCCGCCATCTACTCCGGCACCACTTCCGACTCCTAGCTTTGAGGCTACACCTTCAGGCTCTTGCTTTGAGACTGACCCATCTGAAGGGTCATATGATCAGACACCGGTGCACATTCCTTTGTCTCCAGACCCGTACTTTATGGACATCGAGGTGGATGTGGTACACGATAGTCCAGTGCATGGAGATCATCCCACAGCTCCTGCATCTCCTGCCGCTAATATTCCACCGGCCCCTGCTGCTCATATTCCACCGGCCCCTGCCGCATCTATTCCGGCAGCACAACCTCAACCAGCGCCAACCGATCCAGCTATGATAGCACTTCTGGAACTGATGGCTGAGATGGTGAATTTGCAATATCAAGCACTGAATGCACAGCGAGAAGCACAGCGTGCTCAGCCAGCTCCAGTACCTACCACTTCTCACCCGAACTTTCTGAAGATAGTCATGATTATGAAGAACTTGGGGACGAAGCATTACCAGGGAGGCACTGATCCCTTTGAAGCTGATGTGTGGCTTCACAATCTCGAGCAGAACTTTGCTGCAACCTGTTGTCCGGAAGAATTTAAAAAAGACGTGGCTGTTTACTATTTAGAGAAGGACGCCATCAGTTGGTGGTTATGCGTAGAGAGGAACTTTGGAGACTTCAATCTGAGTTGGGCTGACTTCCGTACAGCGTTCGTTCGAAAGTACTTCCCACCGGAAGCCCATGATCGATTGGAGATTAAATTCATGGAGCTAGTTCAGGGAGGATTATCTGTTAGGAAGTATGAGGCAGAGTTCACCCGTCTCAGGAAGTATGTCCACTATGGTCGGGAGGACGAGATGATGATTATCCGTAAGTTCCTTCGAGGACTTAACCCATATATCAGGAGCAGACTTGAGGCAGTAGATTTTCATAGGCTTGCTGATCTTGTTGAGCGTGCTGTGAACGTGGAGGAGGCCATTGCTGCTGAGAGAGCTTCTTCTAGCCATTCTGCACAACCTAGACGTCCATCCGTTCAAACTCAGCCTCAGCCACATTCTCCTATGCCGCGAGGACGGGGAGGTAGAGCTTTTCGGGGAGGTCGATCTGGAGGTCCTAGACCTAGAACCCCAACTTGTTTCACTTGTGGCCAGCTGGTCCATGTTAGGAGAGATTGTCCGACCGTGGGACAGTTCCAACCGGCTGTACCATCTCACATCACTTGTTTCACGTGTGGAGAGCGAGGACATTACGCGACATCATGTCCACACACTCATCTTGCTCAGCCTGTTGTTACAAGTGTTCAACCCGTTGTACCAGTTAACCCACCTTTACCCTTACCTCCTGCTAAGCGTCAAGCCACTGCTGGTAGGGCTTATGCTTTAGAGTTACCAGGACCATCCGGACCACCTCAGGGTCCGATTTCAGGTTTGTATTCCTAACCAATTGAGTGTTGCATAATTTTTAAATGATTGGTAAATTGGTGATATAAATAAAAAATAGTATAAAAGTTGTTGAGTAAGTAATTGATGGGAAAGTCAATTATTGTCAGCGACTTTGCTTGTGGGTGGAATATCCGCCGACATCCTTTTCGATTTGGGAGCAACACATAGTTTTGTAGCTCCTGAAGTAGCATCATGATTCGATGGATAATTCACTAAGGTGAATTTATCCATTCCTGTTCTCCTGGAGATCAAGTTCTTGAAACTGAAGGTGATTGGCTGTCAAGTTACCGAGCTCACCTTGATTGTGGTCGAAGGAAGATTGTTTTCGAGAGAGATACCCAACCCCCTTTAGCTTACCATGGCATAGTACCAAGTGTTGGAGCGTCATTAGTGTTAGCACTGAGAATTGAAAACCTTTTGGAGAAGGGTGAAGAAGTATACTTAGTGACCTTAGTTGCTGGACCAGTAGAAGACGAGAAAGAGCAGAACACGGAAGAAATACCAGTAGTCAGAGAATATGAGGACGTGTTTAAGGCATTAGAGGGATTGCTGCCGTCTAGGAGTAACCCCTTTAGTATAACCTTAGAACCCGGATCCTCTGCAATAGCAAAGGCACCATACCGAATTGTCCCTAGAGTTGGAGAAGTAGCCTATAGACTAGAACTTCCACCCGATATGCCTATGCATCAGGTATTTCATGTATCGATGCTACGTAAGCATATACCAGATCCATATATGGTTGAGCTGCAGCGACCAGAGAACTTGAAACCTAACCTCACCTATCCTGAAGGACCTTTGCGGATAGGCGAGCGTCGTATCAAGAAATTGAAGAATAGGGAAATTTTGCAAGTTCAAGTATTTTGGGGAAAGCAACAGAGAGTTGTTATAACATGGGAGGATGAAGATAAGTTCCGAGCAAATTACCCAGAACTCTTCTCAGATACCCCAGTCGTCCAGTAAAGGGTGTACACTTATATTTTGAGAATTCGGGGACGAATTCTTTTAAGGGGGGAAGAGTGTAATAACCCTCACGAGCCAATAAATTTTTGGTCAAGAAAAATCCCACTCGACCAGTTTTTAGTTGGTTCGACCATGATTAATAGAAATAAAAATCGACCGGTAGATTAATTTCTCGACGGGACTGTCTTGTGGTCGAAAGACCTTCACATGATAGTTTGGCCGAGTCTTAAATATTTTGGTCGAATTTTTATTAAGCTGGACGAGACTTTCCGAGAACAAGACGAGAGACAAAGACAAGGAATATTTGGTTGAAAATTATTTTAAATTATTAACCAACTGCCTAATTAATTTTGGACCAGACTCATGTCTTCCACCAGCCTGCTTGTTCAGTATTCAGTCACTTGACTTGCACCTTCTTGCTTACTTAGCTTCTTCAGTAAATGGCACATGACAATCACAAGCTGCCTGTGTGCTTGCTTCCTCCTTTAATTATTTATGATTGGCTGGAAACTACTTCATGGGAGGGAAAGGACAGTATGGTGTAGATGATGAAACAGGTTGCCAGCTGTCTGCTCTCAGCCAAGCTTTGTTATGAGCTAAACCCTCAGGTGAAGCAACCACAGCTTGTATTTAACCCTCCTCCAGCTGCTTCCCACGTTCTGAAACCTACAGAAAAACCTAGAGAATTTCAGAGAGAAAGAGAGAAAGAAGAACAGAAAAACCAGTGAGAAAAATCAAGAAAATAAATTAAGAAAAATTGGTGGTGACCTAATCTTCAACCTTAGCTCAGTTTCTTACCTTGGGAAAGATCAGAAGGTGAGATTTTTAAATAAAACCCTAGACCTAGTTGAGTTCAGATCATGATCAGACCTTGATCTTTCTCTTTGATCAGTCCAGCCACAAGCTTACCTTCGAGAAGAGGATCAGCTGAGGCCATCTAGTCCTTTGGTTCATCTTGGTAAGCTTTGGTCTCCTTGCCTCAGTCAGTATCTGATCAGAACAGTTGATGTTTAGTTTAGGTCTTGGTCGGATCAGTTGTATAAGTTCTGATACAGTTCAGTTCTTGTTAATTTCGGTTTGAATCAACCTCTTAGAACCACCACCTATGATATTTTGATCTGGCTTTGAGTAAACCGATTTGAACTCAGTCTGATCTTCTCCTGAACTTTGGTAGACTGACTAGAACCGAGCTGAACTTGTATAGTCTGAGAAGAACCAAGCTTGAACTGATCTGATCTAAGGTGTTAAGGCATGAACCGAACTGATCTTGTGATCATACCACTCTGTTTCAGGTCAGAGGTAGAGTAAAGCTTGAAGTATCCAGTCCTGTCCATTCAGCCTTGTTCAAGTGGAACTCAAGTCTTGTCCAAGACAGTTTCAAGACTAATATTTAGGTGAGTCTAGATAGATGTTGAGATAGATCATGAATGAGTCCTTGATTAAGTTAGTAAAATGTCTGAATATTTAAGAATGATGTTGTGTTTACTCATGGTAAACACTTACACTTAAAGAATAGTGTTAAAGTGAGGTTAATCCTAATCTGAGTACTTGTTCTCATGTACTAATCTTAACTATGAAATAATCATGGTTTTGATTAAGGATTAATCTTAGTTTAATTAAGAATTAATCTTAGTTTAATTAAGAATTAATCTTTGTTTAATTGAGAATTAATCTGAGATTAATTAAGGAGTAATCATGATTAATTAAGTACTAATCTTGGATTAATTAAAAATTAATATGAGATTAATTAAGGATTAATCTAGGATTAATTAAGGATTAATCTAGGATTAATTAAGAGTTAATTATGATTAATTATGGATTCATTTTGGAATAATTATGGAAGTAAAATCATGTGAAGTCTTGTTATATTCACTATCCCTAAAGCCCCCGCATTACCGTGACTTGGTCCTGCGAATGGAACTAGGTCATGAAGACACGATGATGGGGTAGCTCCCTGGAGACCGTGTACTGCATGACGATGCAGTGTCGGATTGTTCATACCGAACATTTGACAATGATGGTGATGCTAACTCACTAGTCTCGGTTAGCCTTAGTGGTGTCTCGTGTCTAGTATATATATTGTATTATATGAGTATGGTAACGGGCGGGTGTTGTGGAAGTGATGTTTAAAATAAGAATTCACAATGATGATCGATATTAAAGTATAGTACTAGTACTTGCATGATCATGTATATGCATTGATAATTGCTTGATTGTTATTGATTGTGTTGTGATTCTAGATTCACTGAGTAAACTAGTTGCTCATGACTCATTTGTGTGTGCAGGTAAACCTTAAGCGGGAGACACTTTACTTTTTGGACGGAAGGAACGGCCAACCAGCGGTAGTATTTTGTTGTCCTTGCAACGTACCTTTTGATGTATATTTACTTAAAACGTTGTTGGGCAATAGGCCATAGGATAAAACTATAACACTTTGTAAGATGTTTAAAGTAAATAAATAATGTATCAAAGATGTTTATAAATCACGAGTTCTCATATGATATTAGTCCTTGTCCAGGACGAACTAACTATCGAATATTGCTTTATCGGGTTGAAAAGCCTAGAGTAATATCCGATAGGAGCGTCTGTGTTCTTTGGTTGTTGGTCTAAGGCGATCGGATTTATTTCGAGAACCTCGGGTCGACCATCAGGGAACATCGACCTTGTCATTTCCGGTTATCTACGATCGGGGGTGTCACAGTCCCGAAGCCCCAACGGTCCATGCCCTCATGGCGGACCCCATGGCCCGCCACCGGCCCGGATCCGGACCATCGGATCGAAACCCGAACAGTCGGTCAAGCTGAGATGAGCTGACTCCCAGCTGCCTCAGCTGAGTGAGCTAGTAGTTCAGCTATTGGAGCTGACTTAGTAGTGGCCGAGCTGGAGTGAGCTTAACCTAACTCCGTTGAGCTGGTCAAGCTACCTGTTCCATCCGTCCAGCTACGGTCTTACTCGTCCTAGCTGACTCTCGACTTGTGTAAGGTTAAGTCTAGGTTTCTTTACGTCCTTAACCTTCTTATCTGGCCATGGAACGTTTGTCTTGATGTCCTATGACTGACTAGTGTGTTTCCTCGAACCATGGCCGTCCCAATGATCCTATTCATGATCCGGGATGTTACAAGTTTTCCCTACTAGCAATGGATTCGTCCTCGAATCCGAGTCATGTGTTTCATCCAACACAAACTGGTCAAACCATTTCTGAAACTCGGCCTTCATCCTGGCCTCCGTCTCCCAAGTGGTCTCTTCTCAACCATTACAATCCCAAATGACCTTGCCATCAGGATTTTTTTCTTTCTCATTGCTTTTCCATCCTATCTACGATCTGAACCGGCCTTGTTTCCAAAGTTAGATTCGTACCTAGATCAGATGGTATTTCTGGTATTAAGACGTCCTGATCCGTCAAGCACTTCCGGAGTTGGGAGACATGGAATACGTTATGGAAGGCTTCCATCTCGGATGGTAAGTCCAACTTATATGCCACACTACCCACTCGTTCTATGACTCTGAACTGACCTAGGTATCTTGGATCTAATTTCCTTCTACCAGAAATTTGCACTCTACCTTTAAAGGTAATCATGTTGAGATAGACCATATCACCCACTGCAAACTCCAGTTCTTTCCTACGTTTGTCAGTGTAATGTTTTTATCTGTCATGTGCGGCCCTCATCTTGTCCCGCACGGACTTGATCTTCTCCGTGGTTTCCTCCACAATTTCGGGGCCTATCATGCTGCGCTCCCCCACTTGGGTCCAGCATAACGGTGTCCTGCATGGTCGTCCATACAAAGCTTCATATGGCGACATGCCTATACTTGAGTGGAAACTGTTATTGTAGGCGAACTCCACTAACGGCAAATGTCATTCCAAGGAATCGCCCCAATCGAGGAAACATGATCGAAGCATATCCTCCAGCGTCCGTATAGTTCTTTCCGACTGCCCATCCGTTTGGGGATGATAAGCCGTACTCATGTTCACTCTCGTTCCTAAAGCTTTCTGGAAAGCTTGACAGAAGTGAGCAGTGAACCTCGAATCTCTATCCGAAACTATACTTGAGGGTACTCCGTGTAGCCTCACAATCTCGTCAATGTACTTACTCACAATCCGGTCGACTCCATCAGTCTTTTTGATGGCCAGGAAGTGGGCAGACTTGGTCAGTCGATCCACTATTATCCAGACAGCATCATTCCTATTCCTGGTCGTGGGAAAACCTGTCACGAAGTCCATCGTGATGTGATCCCACTTCCATTCCGGAATAGGTAGGCTCTGAAGCAGTCCACTCAGAACTTGTTGTTCGGCCTTGACGAGTTGACAAGTAGGACACTTGGCCACCCATTCGGCCACATCGACCTTCATCCGTATCCAATGATAGTACTGTCTGAGATTATGATACATCTTGGTCACTCCATGATGGATCGAGAATCTAGACTTGTGAGCTTCTCTAAGGATCTCGTCCTTTAAACTCCTATCATTGGGTACGCTGATCCGACCATGAACTAAGATCATACCGTCCTTGGCGATTTGATACTCAGTCATGTCGTTCCGAGCATCCATCTTCAAGTTCTCGTCCTGATCTCGGGCCGCTCGGATCCGGGTAAGCAGGTCAGCCTTATTCACTGCCTCTAAACCCCGTGGTCCGTCCGTCCCCGTTCAAAGCATTTAAACGGACAAAACGTCCCGCCTCATCTGGCTCGTCCGTTCTGCTACCGGCCACAACATCTTCTCGCTTCCGGCTCAAGGCGTTGGCCACAAGGTTAGCCTTACCCGGATAGTAAGTGATGTCTAGGTTGTAGTCGGCAACGAACTCCATCCACCTCCTCTGCCTTAAGTTCAACTCATGCTGGGTGAATATATACTTCAGACTTTTATGGTCTGTAAGTATCTGGACTTTAGCCCCATATAAATATGATCGCCAAATCTTTAAGGCGAATACTACCGCAGCCATTTCAAGATCATGGGTGGGGTAGTTTCCCTCATGGTTCTACAGCTGCCTTGACCCGTAAGAAATGACCTTCCCCTGTTGAGTTAACACGCAACCGAGTCCAGTGATGGACGCATCCGTGTAGACCACATAAGGTTGGTCTGCCTCCGGAAGAACCAGGACGGGTGCGCTAGTCAGCATAGCCTTAAGTGCGTAGAAACATCTCGTACACTCTTCGGACCATGTGAACTTAACGTCCTTCCCAGTCAACCGTGTCATCGGCTGAGCCAAGCTTGTGAATCCCTTCACAAACTTTCTATAGTAACCTGCCAGCCCTAGGAAGCTTCTAACTTCCGTGGCACTGCATGGTCGGGGCCAATCCTTGATTGCCCTGATCTTCTCTGGATCCACTGAGACGCCCTGGTCAGAAACAATATGTCCGAGGAACCCAATACTCTTTTACCAAAAACTGCACTTGCTGAGTTTAGCAAAGAGTTTGTGCTCTCGTAATCGTTCCAGCACGGCTCTCAAATGTTTCCGATGAGATTCCTCGTCCTTGGAATAGATCAGGATATCATCAATGAAGATGATCACTGATTCATCCAAGAAGTCCCGGAACACACTGTTCATCATTTTCATGAATGCAGCAGGTGCATTGGTCAGACCGAACGGCATCACTACGAACTCGTAATGGCCGTACCTGGTCCTTAATGCTGTCTTCCTAATGTCGTTTGGCTCTATAGGAATCTGATGATATCCTGAGGCCAAATCGATTTTAGAAAACCTCCTAGCTCCTTTCAGCAGATCCAACAGCTCGTCTATCCTGGGTAACAGGTATTTGTTCTTCACACTTACCCTGTTCAACCCTCGATAGTCGATGCACAGACGCATGCTACCATCCTTCTATTTCACAAAGAGGACCGGTGCACCCCAAGGGGAGCTACTTGGCCGTTTTAACCCCTTGTCAAGCAATTCTTCCAATTACTTCTTTAGCTCGGCCATCTCGGCCGGAGCCATTCGATACGGACTCTTGGACGGCAGAGCTGTCCCTGGTTCCAGTTCAATCAGAAAGGGATCGGACCTATCCAGGGGGACACCCTGTAGCGCCTGAAACACATCCTGGAACTCGGACACCAACGAATCCTCGCGTGGGTCTAACAGAAAACCAGAACTGTCAGGCTCTGTAGTTGTAATTGTAACCAAGAATGACTGACAACCCTGTTCTGGCATCTGAATCGCTCGAACTGCTGAAACCACTACTTTCTCTTGAGCCTGACACAGACCTTGGTACTCTACCGGGTGAAGTCCATTCTCCAATTGCACACGACCCGTATGGCAATCGAGAGTGGCTCGATACTTTCCCAACCAATCCATACCTAAGATCACTTCTTGATTCTTTAGGTGGACACAGACCAGATTCACAGGGAAGACCTTTCCCTGGATCTGCACTGGGATATTCGACATAAGACCTAGTGAGTTCATGGCTTGCCCACTGGCCGCCCTCACTATCCCAAAATTATCACCATCATCCAGACATAACAGACCCTTTCCTGAAAGAATATACTCAGAAATTCTTATTCCATTTTGTAAATATCCTGTAATCAAGAAAGATCATACTAACTTGTAACTACCTTCCCTTTATATGTAAACGTAACATCAATGAATAAACCAAGCAAGTCAATTGACATCTTTCATGGTATCAGAGCTTAGCTCTTCTTAAAAAATTTATTTTCTATTCTGTTTCGTTATCTACCGAGTCTCTTCTACAAGTTGTCACCATGGCAAACATTGAGAGAGCCTTCGGAGTGACGAACATCAAACACCGTATACCTTTGGTGTTGGATCTCGACGTGTTCAACTATGACGCGTGGAGAGAGCTCTTCCTCACCCACTGCTTAACCTTTGATCTTCTAGGACACGTCGATGGAACCTTCGTACCGACCGACGACGATGATCTCGCCTGGAAGAAGCGTGACGGCTTAGTCAAGATTTGGATCTACGGTACGCTTGCCCCGCCACTCTTCAAGTCTTCTTTCAAAAACTGGTGGTTCAGCCAGAGACATATGGCTCTGGATAGAGAATCAGTTCAGAAACAACAAGGAATCTAGGGTGATCCAGCTCGACAATGATCTTCAAACCAAAGAAATTGGAGATCAATCAATCCATGAGTACTCACAGAGTCTCATATCCATTGCTGACCTGTTGGAGAATGTTGAGGCTCCTGTCAGTGACAAAACTCTCGTTATGTACATGCTCAGTGGACTTAATGAGGAGTTTGATCACATAATAAATGTGATAAAACATCAAAAGCCATTTCCGACATTTGAAGAAGCTCGCAATATGCTAGAGCTGGAGGAAACACGCCTCAAAAAGCCAATCAAGGGGTCTTCTCCTCACTCCGACGCTGCTTCGTCTTCATCAGCCCTCGTTGCAACGGTTCCTCACAACAAATCAGCGGACATCAACCAAAGACAGCAACACAACAACCGCGGCAATCGCAGAGGCGGTCGAGGACGGGGACGCTACAACTATAATCAAAGATCCCAATATTCAAACGGGAACGTGCCGCAACAATACTGGAACAGTCCTTACAATGCATGGCAACAAGGGCCTCCTCCACCATGGGCCTCGTTCCCTCAGCGCCCGTACTCTCCGCGCCCAACACAACATGAAGCAAACATGGCAGACGCAAACTACATGCAGCCGCGTGACTTTCAGGAAGCGTTCAATACAATGACGCTAACTGAACAATCCCCCAACTGGTATATGGACTTTGGCGCTACCTCTCACCTGGATTCTTCCTCAGGTAACCTCCATTCTGTTACTAAATTGAACATCGGAAATTCAGTTGTTGTTGGAAACGGATCATCTATTCCAATAAACTCTTCTGGTAAAGCCTTTCTTTCCTCAAACACTCGCACTTTAAATCTAAACAATGTTCTTATCACTCCTGACATTGTTAAAAATCTCATATCTGTCCGTCGTTTCACTAAGGACAATTGGTGTTCGATTGAGTTTGATCCATTTGGTTTCTCTGTGAAGGACCTTCAGTGTCGGAAAACCATTCTCCGCAGTGATAGCTCAGGCGATCTTTACTCTGTGCTGGCGAGTCTCAAACCGCAACAACACACTGCTCTTGTTACGAAATCTCCGACTCTATGGCACAAACGTCTAGCTCACGCAAACCCTGATTCTTTAAAATCTATCATGTCTTCTTCAGGTTTTTCATGTAATAAAGACAGCTTACAATTCTGTAATGCTTGTCAATTGGGAAAACATCTCAATTTTCCTTTTTCAAAATCAAATAATACAACTCTCATGCCTTTCGAAATTGCCCATTCCGATATGTGGACTTCTCCTATACAAAGTTTGAGTGGATACAAATATTATGTTCTGTTTTTAGATGATTTCACTCATCATTTGTGGGTTTATCCTCTCAGGCGCAAGGGCAAGGTGTTTTCAAAATTCATACACTTCTCTGCTTTCGTCAAAACACAATTTGGGGTCACAATAAAATCCTTACAATGTGACAATGGGGGTGAGTACAACAATGGTCAGTTTCTTAAACACTTTTCTGATAATGGGATATCTTTCAGATTCTCTTGTCCACACGCCTCCCAACAAAATGGGAAATCTGAAAGGATGATATGGACCGTCAACAATGCTATTCGTGCCCTTCTTTTTTAAGCTCAACTCTCACCATCTTATTGGGCAGAGGCTCTTCACGTTGTGGTCCACATTCTTAACATTTTACCTTCCTTTGCCATTGGCCGAAGTACACCTCACTCTCGTCTGTATGGTAAAACACCAACTTACTCTAATCTTCGTGTTTTTGGCTGTTTATGCTTCCCCAATATCAACCACTCAAACGCCCACAAACTTTCGGCTTGATCCACTCCGTGCCTCTTCCTTGGCTACCCAACAAGCCATAGGGGTTATCGTTGCTTGGACCTCAAGACAAATCGTATTATCTTATCACGACATGTGATTTTCGATGAGTCAACATTTCCAGCAGCTGAGAGGCAATCTAATCATGCGTCCCCTTACACTTTCTTGGACTGCACGGATCAGCCATCTCAACTATTCAAATCGATCCTCATCAACTCATCCATTCTTCCCGCCATGAACAACAATGTTGGTTCATCGGCACCAGCCCAAACACAAGCTACTCAGCCAAACACTGCTCCTTCCCCTGCTCCTCATACTGTTGTTCCTCAACCAACAACTCGGATGACGACAAGAGGACAAGCAGGGATTGTAAAGCCTAAGAAGATTTTTACTCTATTCACTTCTTCGGCTTCTCGCCTTCCCACTACACATCAAAAAGCTCTTCTCGATCCAAATTGGAATCCGTCAATGACTGAAGAGTACGATGAGCAAATTAGAAATAAGACATGGAGGTTAGTACCACGACCAATGAATGCAAATATTATTAACTCTATGTGGCTGTACAAGCACAAATATGATGCAGATGGAGTCCTTAAACGACACAAGTCGCGTCTCGTAGCAAATGGGAAAACACAAGAAGAGGGATCGATTATGACGAAACGTTTAGTTCCGTCGTCAAACCGGCTACTATAAGATCGGTGCTTGATATTGCTCTCAATCATGGCTGGAACATACGCCAGCTCGACGTACAAAACGCTTTCCTACATGGAACAATCACCGAGGACATCTACATGCATCAGCCCCCTGGCTTTGTTGACAAGCAATTTCTGCATCATGTCTGTAAGTTGGAGAAGGCTTTGTACGGCCTCAAGCCGGCGCCACGTGCCTGGAATGCTAGGTTCAGCAAATCACTTATCAACCTGGGCTTTGTAACAATTAAGTCAGATGCTTCCTTGTTTGTATACGCTCATAATGGTGATCTTGAATATCTATTATTGTACGTTGATGATATCATACTGACAGGCTCCAGTAACAGACTTCTCGACAAGATCACGTCAAGTCTCAAATCCGAGTTCCCCATGACAGATATGGGCCGCTTACGTTACTTCTTAGGCATCAAACTCGACTACAACAAACAAGGCATCTTCCTCTCCCAGCGACAGTATGCGACAGACATCATAGCCCAGGCAGGGATGACTGATTGCAAACCACTCTCCACCCCTGCTGATGTTAATACAAAGCTCGCAGCTGAAGCAGGGGATCGCATCGAAGACCCAACCCGATATCAATGTCTCGCGGGGGCTCTACAATACTTGACATTCACGCGTCCGGATATAGCGTATGCTGTCCAACAAGTCTGTCTCTTCATGCACGACCCTCGCTAATCTCATCTCACTGCTCTCAAACGGATAATCAGATACGTTCAAGGAACCAAAGACCACGGGTTACAAATGTATCGATCCAAACAGAGAACTTTAACAGCCTATTCGGATGCTGATTGGGCTGGTTGTCCGGACACTAGACGATCAACATCTGGATACTGTGTCTATCTAGGAGAGAACCTTATCTCCTGGTCATCGAAACGACAGCCGACTGTCTCGCGCTCCACCGCTGAAGCAGAATACCGTGGAGTCGCAAATACTGTTGCAGAAACGTGGTGGGTAAGAAAACTTCTTCTCGAGCTTCGACAACCAATCACACGCGCAACATTGATCTTCTGTGACAATATCAGCTCCGTATATTTGTCGGCTAACCCGGTCAAACATCAAAGGACGAAACATGTTTAGCTGGAACTTCACTTTGTTCGCGAAAAGGTGGCCATTTGAGTGGTCAAAGTTCTACACGTACCATCTGAATATCAATACGCTGACATATTCACCAAGGGCCTCCCATCATCTCTCTTCAACTCTTTCCGATCCAGTTTAACCATTAAACCATTTACCGCTTCAACTGAAGGAGGGTGAACGAATATACTCAGATATTCTTATTCCATTTTGTAAATATCCTGTAATCTAGGAAGATCATACTAACTTGTAACTACCTTCCCTTTATATGTAAACGTAACATCAATGAATAAACCAAGCAAGTCAATTGACATCTTTCATTTCCGACCAGTCCCGGACTCACAAAACTAAGTGTAGCCCCTGTGTCGAAAAGCACGTGGGTTTTTACCCCACCGACCATGAGGGTTCTTATCATAGACCCTCATCCGAATCCCCTAGACCATTCTAGGTTCCAGACCAAGCATTACTACTTGAATGTAAAAAGATAAATTTAGAAATTACCAAAGATCGAATCAAAAGATCCGGAAGCTTCGTCGTCTCGTGACAGTTCATACACCCTCGGTGTTGTGGTTGGTTTGCCTTGGGACGCCTTGCCTGTGTCTCCACGGCCCTTCCCCTGACTTCCTTGCAGCTTGGGACACTCCGATTGGAAATGTCCTTGCTGGCCACAATGGAAACAAGTCATCGTGCCGCTACTACCAGACGGGTTCGGTCGAGGACTGTTTTGAACTCTATGGTCCATGTTGCCACAACGAACACAAGCCCCCTTAGCCTTCCAGCACTCACCGGGATGGTTCCGTCCACATTTTGAACACGCAGGTCGGCCACCAGAGGTCTTCCCTCCGTCCACCTGGTCCCATTTTCTCTTTTTATCATTAGTCTTGCCCAATGGGCCAGACTGTGGCTTAGCCTTAAGCTTAGCTTCTTCAGCCAAGTTAGACTCTAACAAAGCCACCCGTTCCACCAGTTCTCCGACGGTGTTTGAAGTGCGGATCGAGCAGCAGGTCTTCAGTTCCGGCCTTAGGCTTCGGATGAACCTACGGACCTGGACTGACTCGTCCTCCAGCTCTCTTCCAACAAACCGTCTGAGTCAGTAGAACTCTTCTTTGTACTCCCGTACGGTCCTGCGGCCTTGGACCAAATCTAGAAACTTAGCTTCCAGACGATCCCAAAACTTGTGAGACTTCCATTGGTGCGCTTGTCCACTACAAGCCACCAATTATGCGCGTCCCCTTCCAGGAAGTGAACCGCAATGTCTCGCCTGTAATCCTCTGGACAGCGAGTTGATTGAATGTTTCGGACCAGCCTACTCCTCCACTCATCTGCCACAACAGGGTCGATGCTACCTTAGAATTGCTTTGTACCCAATCTGGATAGATGTTGAAGCAAACTCAGATAGTCAACCTTCTTTTCCGACCTTTCCGGTGGATCGATCTCGATCACCTCAACCGCGTCCCCAGCTGGACCCGTAGCAATAGGTGTAGCCGTAGCTACAGGTGTAGCTTGACCAACTGATGAATTCACTAGTGGAGTTAACAGCTGAGTCATAGCCGCCACCTGGTTACCCATTACTTTCATGGCCTCTAACAAGTCCTCTCAGGACAGTGCTGCGGGCACGTTGGCTGTTCCCTCGGCCCTTTGCTCACGCTGGTCACCATCACGGTTAGTGTAGAAACCCGTTAAAAAAAAAAAAAAAAAAAAAAAAGAATGGTCGAGTATCTTTGTGGTGGCCGAGTAGCAGGCGATAAAGATCGATCGAAGTACGAGGTGGGCGAAGAAGTGATCGTGAGTTAACTATGGGTCGAATAAGTTGCTCGACCATAGTTAGAAGATGTCTTAGATTGATGAGACGGACGTTTTCGAAGAATAACATTTTTGGAAGCACGAGATGTCGCGACGCATGCAACCGAAGCATGCTGATCGACATGTGTGAGGATGTGTGGCGCCTTGCATGAGCTCCAGTCATGCAGCCTGACATCTGGGAGGAGTGTTGGCGTCCTGCATGTGTCCTGGACATGCAGCCAGCCATGTGGAGCACGAGGTGTCGCCGTGCATGCGTCCGGAGCCATGCGGAGCGACACACGGGCTGCCACCAACCTGAAGCTGATTGGCTGGTGTCTCCTATAAATACCCCACGACCCCAGCTCATTTCTTCACATCCAGACCTGTCCAAACCAAGTTAAAACCTTGAGAGAAAAGTAGAAAAAGAAAGCAAGTGATTCCGAGCTATTTCGAGAGTTTTAGAGAGTTTTCGAGATCAGTTCTCTATTGATTTCGAGTCATCGCCTTAAGAAGGTTCTGTCCAACTGAAGGTCAATCAAGTGAAGATCAGATCAGATGGGAGTCAAGTCAACGTGGCTATAGAGAGAGAGAGAGAGAGAGAGAGAGAGAAAGGAAGTGATCGATTCTAGAGTATGGTTGATTCTGAAGACCGATACTCCACCGAGAAGGCCAGTTCCGTCCAATCGGCGATTCTCTACGATTGTGACGCGGAAGCTCTGTCCAATTCAATTCGTCCAAGCCAGTCATATTCTATGATGGTCAAGTGGAGGTGCTGCCCAGAGTTAGTTCAGAAGCACGTGTTCAGATCAGTCGAAGTTCTGCTCGATACTCCGCCGGGAAGTCCGAAGAACTGTCCAAGAGCTAAAGGAGGTTCTGTCCAGATCAGGCCGTTCAGACCTGTTAGTGTCTTCATGATCAAGCCGAGGGTCTGTCCAAGTCGAGGTCAGTTCAGTCCAGTCCAGTCAAGGTGTCCCTTGGGTTTTGGCCAAGTCCTCTTCGATCAACCAGCAGCTTCTCGCCTAGAACACTGTGAGTTGGTTTGTTTGAATTCCACTTGGAATTTAGGGTAGATCGAGTCGCATATAGAGTAGATTGATCACGCTATTGAATGGTAGCGTCCTTAGGGTTATTTTATTTATGGAACCGGACTCAGTTTAGCAAGGGCTAAGCTGAGATGAATGGAATTAAGACTGAGTTGATAACCTGATTAGGACTAAGAATAGGATGCATCATGTTTTCTATTCTTGCGTGTTGATATGGTTGAGTGCAGGTTCCCGTTATCTTTAAAGATAGTGTCGTAGCAGGAGGCCGAACTATCTGGGTAACGGTTTGATTGAGTAGATTGATTGAGTAGATTTAATTAAATGCTTGCTTGTTAATTAATGCTTGTTGATTGAGGTGAGTCAGCTCTTGGTAAGGGAGTGACTAACTGGTTGAGTTGTTTAGTGATGATATTGTTGTTAGTGCTGTAGAGTTAGAGTGTATTGGCCATATAGCATTTGTTTAACCCACAATGCTAGGCATGTTTGAGGTGGATTAGTGTTTCCTCGACCTCGTACCCAGTGGGTTTAAGGAAACCCCTTATTCGCTGGATCGAGAACACTCAGAGAGACGGGGTCATGGCCTATGGCTGAGTGGTTGCACGACGGGGTAGTGACCGGCAGTGACCCGAACGTACTGTGGGCTGTCTTGTGGTGACCCGAACGTACTGTGGGCTGCAATCGTCGTGTGACAACCGGCAGTGGCCCGAACGTACTGGGGCTGTCGCGCGGTGACCCGAACGTACTGTGGGCCGCGTTCGGTTGAAAGTTCCTTCTTCTGGCCTTTGTGGTAGGGGGATAGGTTATTGCCGAGGATAGAGTGTTGTGTTAGTGTGTCGTAGAGGTTAGAGTGTTGTGTTACCAGGGCCCAGGTTAGAGTGTTGTGTTAGTGTGTCGTAGAGGGTTATGGAACCCTTGAGTAATGTAGCATCAATATACGGTGTTACGAGTTAGATCGAGTCGTAGATACTCATAGTTATTATTGTGATTGTGGTTGATTGATTTACTTGCAGGTTCTGGCTTAAGTCCTAAGTCTGGTTTAGGTACCGGATTAGGCTTGGTGTGTATTTGGTTATTGTAGGCCTGACGTTGGCCTGTATGTGTTTAAGTGATTGCTTGTGAAGGGTGGTGGATATTAAAGCTATGCGGTTTCATTGGTTGGCCGATCATGTTCTTGTTTGATTGTTGGCTGGCCGGTTGGCCTTTCATCTCCAACCCTTGGTGTGGGTCGTCCGTCGGTCATGTTCTTGGTTGATTGTTGGCCGGTGGGTCGACCTATGCTTAGGACGGTTCGGGGTGTTACAGTTAGCGTTCGAGGATTCTACTCCCTCGTCACTTTCCTGATGTTGCCGACCTTCTGGTTGCGTTCCTGTAAGATTGGCCTGATCAGTAGGCAATACATCTCCGGTGTTAGTCGCGGCCGGATCGGTTGGTAACCCGGACAGATTAGTTCCGTCCGCGACCGCTTGACTAGACTGACCGGCCGTCCTCTTACTCTTTTGGGTCTTTCCCAATTTGCTTCTCCCAGCCTAAGGATTCAGACATTGTTAGTACAACATATACATAACATAACCAAGACAATTAATCCCTAGACCTAACCATCAAACCTCACCGTGAGACTGAATCAGCTGGCTGCGTATGTGTGGACTACATAACCCAACTATCCTAGAATCAAGCATGCTCTGATACCAACTTGTAACGCCCGAATCCGGCCTCTCGACGAAACTGGACCCGTTTGCTACTTAATCAATTTCTTTGCTTGTTTGATTCATTTTAAGTCTTTCCTTTACTAAGTCATGTTCGAATCTGAGGTTCTAAAACAATTGAACAGATAGCACAGTGGAATATAAATGTGTATAAAATGTATTACTTAGAAACATGAGATCCAATACACAACTTCTTACTCGTTTCATAGACAATCACTAGTTCATCCCTAGCATCATCTAACCACACGTTACACAGCCTCTCACTGACCGAGCCTTCACGGCTCCTTGGCTTGACCAGAACAATCCTTAGTTCCTGAAACCAGAACCAGATAAGCATTAATCATAACCGAGAATAGAACTGGTCAATTCTACAATGCTTGGCTTGGTTCCTAGAACACATATAAACCTCGGAAAATATACTTATAAAAAGATATGAACCTGCCTACCAAATCCTAAGTTATTCAACCAACCACCCCTTGACTTAGAATCAGATACACAGTCCAGAATAGATAAACAGAACACACGAAACGTCCAGATCGTCCTGAAGACCAATCCGTCCATCCAGATATAATCTAGGTGCGACCGGCCTAGTTGAAGTCTGGCTCAATGACCCAACGGACTTCCTTACCTGATCCTGTCACGCCCCCAATCCTAGATAGGATTGTCGGGAAAGCCATGGTTCGAGGAAACGAACCAGCCGGTCTTAGGACCTTAAGGAAGGACTTCCATGGCCAAGTTAAAAGGTTAAGGACGTCAGGATGCTGAGACTTAACCTTATAAGAGAGAGAAGTCAGCTAGTACGAGTAAGACGATAGCTGGACGAAGTGAACGGGTTGCTCGACTAGCTCAACGAAGCTAGGTTAAGCTCACTCCAGCTCGGCCACTACTAGGTCAGCTCCACTAGCTGGGCTACTAGCTCAATCAGCTGAGGGAGCTGGGAGTCAGCTCATCTCAGCTTGACGGACTGTTCGGGTTTTGGAACAATGGTCTGGGTCCGGGTCAGTGGCGGGCCATGAGGTCCAGCCATGTGGTCCATGAGTTGTTGGGCTCTTGTGGGCAGGCCGTGGGCTTGAGTACCAAGTATGGGCTTGGGTTGGACGTGCCTAGAAGGTCTGGAGCCTTCTATATCTGAACAGGTACGATCTGGACCGTTGATTGTAATCTATGGCCAAGATCTGTCTCAGAAGGATGCTTCGAAGGGATGTGACTCTTCGCACATGACCATTGGTTGCCTATATAAAGGATGCACGACCAGAGATCAAGGCATCAATCAGTTTCGTGAGAAACCAAAGGCAGAGGCCAAATAGAAAGGGAGAGAGAGAGAGATCGGCCGGAAAAGGGTCGGTTGTGGTGGTTTAGTACCTCCGGCAAGGAGAACAGTATAGGAGAGAGGAGACCGTGTGGTTATGAATACCCAGGGTATAGAGAAAGGTCTGGAGAAGGACCCCAAAGCCGTGGTTCAATCCAATAGGGTCAGTGGGGTAACCACTGACTCATCGGCTAAGACCATCGGGCAGTCCGAACCGGTCTAGCAATGGGCGTTTGGATTGTTTCCCATTCTTCTTATTCTTTTCATCTAATTCTTATTCTACTCCTTGTGGAAATGTTAGGATTGGTTATAACCGTGGTTCTGGTTGAGTAATGCGGTCGCGGTCCAAGGAAAGAATGAGGAAACTCATGATGGAATGAATCAATTCCAATCTGAATCCGTCCAAGGAAAGAATGAGGAAACTCATGATGTTCGTTCCAATGAATGGAAGAACATGATCTTAAATACCGTAGTATGATGGGGATTGAGGTATATTAAAATTGCTCTTGTGAATGGTGTGAGCATTCGCAAAAGTAAGATGCCTTGTAGAATGGTATGGGACGTTTTCCAAGTGTGTGGTCAAACCGAGATCTTACTCATCTAGGTATCCACTGGAAGTGGAAGTATTCAAGTTATTGGCAATGCCATAAGGGATGTTATGGGACGTTCTTTGTGCTGTGGTCATGCATTGAGATAGTTTCCACAAGTGGATTTGTTGTGTGGAAACACACGTACTTTTCGACACAGAGGCTACACATAGTTTTGTGAGTCCGGGACTGGTCGGAAAGAGTCTGTTCTGTCTGAGTTCTGGGGATGATTCGAGACTAGTGAGGGCAGCCGGTGGGCAAATTATGCATTCACTAGGGCTCATGAAAAATATCCCGGTGATGATCCAGGAGAGAAATCTGCATGTAGATCTGATCGAGAAAAATATCCACGCGCCGACAGAATCACGAGATGATCCTAGGCATGAATCTGTTTGGGAAAGTATCGGGCCACTCTCGATTGCCACAAAGTTTGTGTGCAATTGGAGACTGGACCTCACCAGATCCAGTACCAAAGTCTGAGTCTGAGTCCGGCTCTAAGAAAAGTATGGGTGTCAGCAGTCCAAGTAAATCGGATGCTTAGACAGGGTTGTGAAGTATTTTTGACCACAACTACCACTATGGAGCACGACAATTCTGTTGATCTGTCTGGGATCTCGTTGGTATCGAGATCCAATGTCTGAGTCCGGCTTTAAGGAAAGTAGTGGTGTCAGCAGTCTGTGTGGATCGGGTGCTTAGACGGGATTGTGAAGTATTTTTGACCACAATTACCACTATGGAGTGCGGCAAATTCTGTTGATCTGAATGATCTTCCTGAGGACCCGTTGGTGTCCGAGTTCCCAGATGTGTTTCGTTCGCTATAGAGTGTCCCCTCTGATAGGTCGGATCCATTTATGATTGAACTGGAACCAGGGACAGCACCACTGTCCTAAAGTCCATTTCTGATGGCTCCTGCCGAGATGGCCGAGCCCAAGTTGACCATGTCCGAGAGAACACCATGGTCGCAGTACAACCAAGTCGGAGTTTAACCTACGGTTGAGAATGATCAAGTCCAGTAATGGATGAACAAGCCACGACCTATTTGGAGATGAAACTATGGTCGGGGTGAAACGGTCGAGTCCCTGAGTGGACCAGGAATACAATCACGTCCGTAAGTGGACCTGGATCGAATTATGACAAGGTCCAGTAAAGGACAAAAGTCAAGTCTGAGGCGTTTTTAGTCTGAAGGGACTAAGATCGTAATGTGGCCAAACCTGAAAAGGTTGTGGCTGGTTAAGGGGATGATCCAGTACGTTGTGGCTGAGGTCATGAACCTTATTATCCATAAAGGACACAAGAACCATAACAATATGTTAGGACTCGTTGTAGGACGAGCAGCCTAAAGATTGGACAGAGTTCGTGAGGACTTGACTGGTACATCAAGTGGGGGAAACTTGTACAACGATGGTCAAAGGAATTTGATCATCGAAGTTGTCATTTGGTGGTTCTGAATCAAGCTTGTTTTATTCCCTGATCAAGACTAGAATAAGTTCGGTTGGAATATTTTGTCTTGGGACAAGGTATAATCATTACCGGATTCAAGGACGAATCCATTGCAAGTGGGGGAGACTTGTCACGCCCCCAATCCTGGATAGGATTGTTGGGAAAGCCATGGTTCGAGGAAACGAACCAGCCGGTCTTAGGACCTTAAGGAAGGCATTCCATGGCCAAGATAGAAGGTTAAGGACGTCAGGATGCTGAGACTTAACCTTATAAGAGAGAGAAGTCAGCTAGTACGAGTAAGACGATAGCTGGATGAAGTGAACGGGTTGCTCGACTAGCTCAACGAAGCTAGGTTAAGCTCACTCCAGCTCGGCCACTAATAGGTCAGCTCCACTAGCTGGGCTACTAGCTCAATCAGCTGAGGCACCTGGGAGTCAGCTCTCTCTGCTTGACGGACTGTTCGGGTTTCGGGCCGATGGTCCGGGTCTGGGTCAGTGGCAGGCCATGAGGTCCGGCCATGTGGTCCATGAGTCGTTGGGCTCTTGTGGGCAGGCCGTGGGCTTGAGTACCAAGTCTGGGCTTGGTTGGACGTGCCTATAAGGTCTGGAGCCTTCTATATCCGAACAGGTATGATCTGGACCGTTGATTGTAATCGATGGCCAAGATCTGTCCTAGAAGGATGCTTCAAAGGGATGTGACTCTTCGCACATGACCTTTGGTTGCCTATATAAAGGATGAACGACCAGAGATCAAGGCATTCAATCAGTTTCGTGAGAAACCAAAGGTAGAGGCCAAATAGAAAGGGAGAGAGAGAGATCGGCTGGAAAAGGGTCGGTTGTGGTGGTTTAGTAGCTCCGGCAAGGAGAACGGTTTAGGAGAGAGGAGGCCGTGTGGTTATGAATACCCAGGGTATAGAGAAACGTCTGTAGAAGGACTCCAAAGCCGTGGTTCAATCAAATAGGGTCAGTGGTGTAACCACCGACTCATCGGCTAAGACCATCGGGCAGTCCGAACCGGTCTAGCCATGGGCGTTTGGATTGGTCCCATTCTTCTTATTATTTTCATCTAATTCTTCTTCTACTCCTTGTGGATATGTTAGGATTGGTTTTAACCGTGGTTCTGGTTAAGTAATGCGGTCGCGGTCCATAACCGTCGAGTTAGGCGCGCGCATGGTCTATACCGGCCTCAGGTGATCCGATTGGATAGTGGCGGTTCTGTTCTGTTCTGAACGGTTGCAACCCTTCCCTGAACAGTCACAATGGTTCATGACTTGTGTAGGTTAAGGCGTGGTCCTTTGGCCATAGGCCGGACACACCCACAGACCAGACAGTCCATACGGACGGTTAGGTCGAATGGTTGGAACAACTGAATGGGTGCGAGTTGCCAAGGGTTATGAGTTGCCAAGAGGCACGTGTGTCCAAAGGGTACTAGTTCCCAAAGGGTGTGAGTTACAAACGGTGCCAATGGTTCAAGGCTTAGGCCGAACCAAGTGGACAGTTCGCGGCTGGATAGTCGAACGGACGGACGGTTAGTTTAACCGGAGTGTTGCGTAGCAAGGTCTGATCGGTTGCAAGGCAATCCGGTTTGGGCTTGGGCCTTACTCTGTGGTATGGATCCTGGCTTTGGGTTGGATCAGGTAAGAAAGTCCGTGAGCCTTTGGGCCGGACTTATAACTGGCCGATCGCTCCTAGATCTCAACCAGACGGTTAGACGGGACTATGGACGATCCGGCTATGGTTGGATGGTTCTAGCCGCAAAGGCTAAGTAGGATATCTTACAATCAACCTCGGGTTGGTGAGTAGGATAGGCGCCATATGCCTTATGTAGGGCGTAGATCCACATGATGGCAATG
Organism: Brassica napus; assembly: GCF_020379485.1. Classification (NCBI taxonomy): domain Eukaryota; kingdom Viridiplantae; phylum Streptophyta; class Magnoliopsida; order Brassicales; family Brassicaceae; genus Brassica; species Brassica napus. The sequence continues at coordinate 642,558 of NW_026016590.1, read as the reverse complement.
GAAGGCCGGTTATATCAGTACATGCTAAGTGGACGATGGCGTATAAAGTCTAGTGGTCGGATCATGTTTCATAACGATGGTTCGATGGCCGAACACTAGTATGGATAGTCATGTTGCTGGAGTAAGAGTATTGATGTGATGATTCTAGATATCAACCTTGGTGTTAATAGCTTCGAGATTTACTGAGAGTCATGACGAAATGGTGGCTAGTACTATGTGTCGTAGACCATAGATACTGAGCCTAAGTGTGATTGTTCAAAGAAGGCCGTGTAAGATCTGATCATGGTTGAGTATGGACGACCTGACCTCTGAATGATGGTTCAAGGTGTCGGTCCTAACCTGATTAATGAATGCATCGGTTGGTATGAACAAATCATATCTGTTGTATGGGTTAAGTCCCAAGGCCGATCAGACCATATGATGACTCATCAGTTCCAAGTCATGTGAGGATGGTTGGTTGATTGAATTAGGATCTAATGAGCTTTGTCAGTCCAGAATATGGAATTGGTACTATTGCCTATAAGGCAAAAGGATTTCGGATTGTGCATGAGCCAAGAAAGGCCAGATGTATATCCTTTTCCTTTCAGAGACTTCTCAAAGGTTACTTATGTCTGTGTGGATGGTTGGTTGAATGACTAAGTACCTAGGGGAGTTGTTTGATGCAAGAGTCAAGATAAGGACCATAAGTAAGATCATTGATTGATCATGGTCCAGCTGTCAAGTAAGAGCAATTTGAGTCAATGGAGGACCGATGACCTAATAAGCTCCAAAAATGTGGCAAAGGTATGATCTAGCATTTACTTATGTAGATCTAGATAGAATGGTTTAGGGAATGGAAACCTCAGAATCGTATGGCTTGGTTTGGGTTTAGGATTGACCTTTAAGCTAATTGGTAGTTGAGTCAACTGACCAAGGCTAAGGTGATTCGACCAGACAAGTGTTAGATTGGTTTTAGACCAATGGTTAACCGATAATAATTCGCTGTGTATCTGTTGAAAGGATCTAGGCTATTAATGACTAGGGAAGTCTTTAGCTAAGGTCTAAGTTAGCCGTCGCCTTTAGGCGATATTATAAATAAAGGGCAAAAATTAAGAGGTTTGGCCTGGAGGTGGACCGAGCGACGTGAGGCATCGACCGCGGCCTAGGCGGCCGGGATCGGGTCTTACAGATCCGGCCTTGGGCCTTGATCCAACGGCCGAGTAAGCCTCACGCCCAATCCGGTTAGGCCAAACGGCCGATCAGACCTTGCGACTCTTACCCTGGCTTAGACGAACCGTGTACTTGTCCCAACGGACAGGACATGGTCTGATCCCTTAAGGAACGGACACAACCTGTCTCAACAGGCACAGTTTGGAACATGCACCCCTTCGGTCCTTGGTACCTCTTGGTCCTCGTACCTCTTGATGTTCGTAACCCTTGGTTACTTACATCCTTTGGCAACTCACAACCTTTGGAACTCGTTACCTTTGGTAACTCACAACCCTTGGTAACTCGTGACCTTTGGCCACTCGTGCCTCTTGGGACATGACCAATCGTTTAGCCCAACCGCCCAGTCTATGGTGCGATTCGAACCGACCGTCTAACGAACCAGCGTCTAGGTTAGCGGTTTGGTTATGACCGGCCAAGTGTAGGGACGTGTCCCTTGGACTGAACCAACACATCCCTTCGTGTATAATCAGAAAGAAGAGAAAGGACCGGATAGAAACAAGAAGAGGAGAAGCGGTTAGGTCTAATGAACCGACCAGAGCCGCGGTGCAATCACAAGGACCGTCCGTTCAGTCTGATCCGGCCATAGCCCACCACGTACCTTCTGAACCGTGTCAGGGTTCTCCATGTTCTTCTCCTGCTCTCGGTCTCCCATACTTGATCGGAGGTTGCTTCACAAACGATCAGATCGCCAGAAACCTACCCACCACACAAACGGCCTTGCTTTGGCCGGAAACTCTCTCTCTCTATGATTTCTCTGAGTATTTTTACTCTGGATTGGATGAATGAAATCGACAAGAGAGGACCCCATATTTATAGAAAACGAGGGGGTATGTGTTGCCCCACGAACAGGCATGACTGGCCAGCGGATGGGCACAATCGGCCAAGGGTTACACCCTCTCGGCCGCATGCGTCCCTTCGCCAATACCACATGGGTTTGGGTCGGACAGAGGCCCAAGGCCTTACCCAATCTCTCTGGACTTAGCCCATGGCCTTGTCCCAAGCCTCAACGGTCCATGGCTCATGGCCGGACCCCCATGGCCCGCCACCGGCCCGGACCCGGACCATCGGACCGAAACCCAAACAGTCCGTCCAGCTGAGATGAGCTGACTCCCAGCTGCCTCAGCTGAGTGAGCAAGTAGTTCAGCTAGTGGAGCTGACTTAGTAGTGGCCGAGCTGGAGTGAGCTTAACCTATCTCCATTGAGCTCGTCGAGCTACCTGTTCCAATTGTCCAGCTACCGTCTTACTCGTCCTAGCTGACTCTCGACTTGTGTAAGGTTAAGTCTAAGTTTCCTTACTTCCTTAACCTTATTATCTGGCCATGGAACGCTTGTCTTGATGTCCTAAGACTGACTAGTACGTTTCCTCGAACCATGGCCGTCCCAATGATCCTATTCAGGATTCGGGATGTTACACGGACAGCCACGGACGTCCAGTGAGTGCTAGCAGACACCCACGGACATCCTGTGTGTACTGAACAGACAGCCTACGTGGGCCAAAATCACCCAAACAGTCCACGGGAAGGGCTAGCGTGCTGAGTCCAAGGACCAGCGTGCTAATATGTGTACTGATGGACAGCCACGGACGTTCTGTGTGTGCTGACGGACACACACGGACAGCCACAGACGTCCTGTGTGTGCTGACGGACACACACGGACGTCCTGTGTGTACTGACAAGACAGCCCACGTGGGCCAAAATCACCCCAGACAGCCAAAATCACCCGAGAAGCCAAAAAATCAAAAATAAATATTTTTGAAGAAAGTTTTCTGAAAGGAAACATCAAAAATATGTCAACAAAGAGTTTAGGAAGTCAAGTGTTTATCAAAAGTTGCTGTAGACATCGGTTTAGACCACGAAACCCCGAACTTTGTAGCATGCAAAAGACATGGTTAGAAGCAAAAGAAAATCATGAAAATTTACCAGAAAATAGCTTTAACCATTTCTTATGAAGCATGCAAAAAATCAGATTCAAATTAGAAGTAGTTTTTTTTTTTACATTAAAAATACTCCCGGAACACAACCAATGTCTACTGGTGACAGACTGAAAAAAGTGTTTTGTCTATATAAGGGGTAGGCACTCTTCTAAGCCTACCCTCAGTACCCGAAGGGGTATGTAGTGTTGGACTGCTCGGTCCAACACTATCGATGGCTGGGTTGAGGTCGATGGCGGGATTATCTCCGGTGAATTTTCCGGTATCTTTTCCGGCGAATTTTCCGGGGGACCGTTTTTGCCCCTAACTTCAAATTTTTGCGCTTGTGTGGTCTTGGCCTGGTTTCATCCGTCTTCCAGTTGCTCTTTTGATTACATCTCAAGAGTGGTAGGAAAGATTAATGTTAGTGGGGCAAATGAACATTCGGCGTATGAGTGGTGATTGGATAGCTAGTGTTTGTAGGCTCTGTGCTCGTGCACCCAACTACAGACCAACAATCCTCCTCAGTTTCTTTACTTGCATAGTTTTATGCTTGTTGAACTGATCCGGGGCCTGTGTAGCGTACCTATCTGGAAGGAATTGTTAAGCTTTGCTTAAAATGTGGTTTGCGGCATCTCCTTTAGTGGGGAAGTCGTGAACACATAAGCCGGCACTTGTG
>NW_026016590.1:613761-636261 GCF_020379485.1 Brassica napus | reverse complement strand
ACAGCCCACGTGGGCCAAAATCACCCAAACAGTCCACGGGAAGGGCCAGCATGCTGAGTCCAAGGACCAACGTGCTGATATGTGTACTGATGGACAGCCACGGACGTCCTGTCTGTGCTGACGGACACACACGGACACACACGGACAGCCACGGACGTCCTGTGTGTACTGACGGACACACACGGACACCCACGGACGTCCTGTGTGTGCTGACAGACACACACGGACAGCCACGGATGTCCTTTGTGTGCTGACGGACAGCCACAGACAGCCACGGACGTCCTGTGTGTGCTGGCGGACACCCACAGACGTCCTGTGTGTACTGAACAGACAGCCCACGTGGGCCAAAAATCACCCAAACAGTCCACGGGAAGGGCCAGCGTGCTGAGTCCAAGGACCAACGTGCTGATACGTGTACTGATGGACAGCCATGGACGTCCTGTGTGTGCTGACCGACACACACGGACACACACATTGACACACACGGGCAGCTACGGACGTCCTGTGTGTGCTGACGGACAGCCACTGACAGCCACGGACGTCCTGTGTGTGCTGACGGACACCCACAGACGTCATGTGTGTACTGAACAGACAGCCCACGTGGGCCAAAATCACTCGAACAGTCCACGAAAGTGCCAGCGTTCTGAGTCCAAGGACCAGCGTGCTGACATGTGTACTGATGGACAGCCATGGACGTCCTGTGTGTGCTGACGGACACACACAGACACACACGGACAGCCACGGACGTCCTGTGTGTGCTGACAGACAGCCACAGGACAGGCACGAACGTCCTGTGTGTGCTGGCGGACACCCACGGACGTCCTGTGTGTACTTGATACCACTCAAATTACCCTAAGGAGTGTTACTCTCATCAAAAGAGGTTCAGATGTAGTACTTAGGGATCAAATCCACAAGGAGCTAGGGAACAATTAAAACAAGCGAAGTAACTAGTAAATGTAAGTTGGTTGGAAATGATATTAGATGCAGGGCCACTATTCAGGTTTTGGAGATTATAATACCTATAGATGCCTATTTGTTGCATGCATGATATATTAGAGCTCAACCGCTTAACTCAGTGATCAGCTGTCGCATGTTTCACTGGTTAACAAGCTAGATCTCGTGTCTCAACGGTTAGTATGTCAACAACGAAAGAGTGTCGATCGATGGTCCTATTGGGACGTCGACCGATACACCTTTGCCAACGTCGATCGATAGTCAGTTGAGGACATCGATCGACGGGTTCTAGCCAGGCCTATGCGCGAGTATGATATGCCCTACTAAGATACTAAATTGGCGGTTAGCCCTCTCTAGCAGTCCTAATATGATAGATAGATGTCAGAATGGGATAACAAGGGTGCTTGAATAAGCAATCCTATGATCAAGTTCTAGTTAGCAAGGCTAAAACAAGCAATGAATACAAATCTATCATGAATATCACAGCAAGGTAGATCTATAGTTTGGGGCTAATCCCACAAACCTATCTGAACCCTGGATCTAATAAGTGAACTACTCAGACATAGCAAAGCAATTCATAACAATGAAGAAATAGAAATTCATAGTATAGATGAAAATAAATGAAAACAAGGAGTTCCAATCACAAGTGATCTTCTCTCCAAAATTCTCTCTTCTCTCTCAAAGTGAAACTGTAACAAAAAGCTCTCCCTGCCGTCAAAACACTTAGGCAGTATATAATCTACTAGGTTAAAAACTCGTCAGGACATTTTCGTAATTTGGCTTGGCCTTGTGTTTTAAGTCTGTTGGATCCAAAATGTCGAGTGTCTAATGTTTCAACATCGATCGATGTACACAATCTTCATTTGTCGAGGCATCCCTTGGTGTCGATCGATAGCACTGATGCGCATCGATCGATTGTTCTTCCGCTCGTCGACCTCTACATGGTCAACTCGGGTGAAATGTCCTTTAAGCTCCAAAATGCTCCAAAGTCATAGCTTTACTCCGAAATGCACATGAACCTGAAAACATACCTAGAAGAGTAGAAAACATAGATATATAATAGAAAAATACCTATATACCATGGATGAAAACGGGTCAAATCCAAGGTATATCAACTCCCCCAGACTTACCCTTTTGCTTGTCCTCAAGCAAAACATACAGGCAGTCTCTCTGAAAGAGGTTTGAAAATATTAGGGACTTAAGATTTTAAAGCATAGAAATCTTTTCCTCAACAATTTTGCAACCACATTTAAAAGGCCCTAATCACAGAAGCACACTATGCAATATCCTAGCTTAGCAACCATTTCTAACGCAACTCATCAATTCACGTCTGACATCCCCTCTACTGACTTCATTTCTTAGCATAAATATAAAGTGAATGCTTTACCTTGGGAGTATCGATCATAGGATGCAAGGATTTCAGACAAGTATCTGGATCTGCAGGTAAAAGTTAGTTCCTAGTTTCTCTCTCTCTAATTTTCTCTCTTCAGCCAAAGTCTGCTTCCATTGCAGGATCATTGACCAAGATTGGACAGGCTTCCATGAATCAAAACTTATTGGTGGTTGCCACCAAGCTCTGTTCACTTCTTTTTGACCTATATCCAAGAGTTCTTTGCGAAAACGAGCCATGAAGATTGCCGCCTCCAAGTCCCGTTTCGAACTCTTTTATTGGAGTCTTTATGAATCAAGCCTTAATGGTTTTAGCCACCAAGTCATGTTCAGACTCTTTTATTGGAGTCTTTATTTTTTTTTTTAATAACTCACTAACTATTCTAGGGTCGAAATTTAGAGAGAGAAAATGTGATAAATAATCTACACCAGGCGTTACCTTCCAGACTTGTCTGAAGAATCCGATCCCATGTATACCAAGCCCCAAGACAAGCGGTTATGTCAGGTTTAGTGTTGGAAATCAGCTTTGGTTGCTTCATGCGTTTCAAGGCAAGTGTGTAGTTGATAGGTTGATCTGCTTTAGCATCTATAGTGCTATCTGCAATCAGTAATTCTAAAATGGTGCTAAAGATTGGTTAGATATTCAAGTTTAAATCAATATAAGATTATAGTCCCTATTTTCAATAGCTAAGCATAATTTATTAAAATTCCTTTTATATAAGAATAAAATAAATTATATCAGTAAATCTCCCCCAGACTTAAATTACATTGTCCTAGTGTAACTCAGCCGGAGTTATGATTGAATAATTCATGATGTACAAAATGTAACAAGTAGGGAAGATACATCTGACCGGAGTAGATATCGATCGATGGGAATATGATACATCGATCGTCGTGTGGTTGTCCATGTCGAGCGATGTCGACGTCTCGTCGGCGGTCGATATTCAGATCCTCCTAGGTCTCCTAAATCTGAAAGAAATAAAACGAAAGTAAATAAATGCTAGCTAAGAAAACCAAACTAAAATACCTAATAGTGGGTTGCCTCCCACTCAGCGCTTTGGTTATAGTCATATAGCTTGACTGTGGTAGTGATTGGCTATTTGCTGGAGAAACAGCTGCTTGTTGGAAAACAAGCATCCACATCATCTCTGCACATTCTAGACCAAGATGTAATGAAACTTCTTGTGGCCTCATCATTTCTTGTCCATTTATCATCCATCTTTTCAAGTACATTGGAGATGTTTTGTAGCCTATCTTGAACGTTGTCAATGCTGACCTGGTGCCAGCCTATGTTGTCATAGGCGTATGCTGAAAGTTCTGTCAGTTCCTTTTGCATTGACTCTATCGTCTTGTGTATCAGCTGCTCGCCGGCTGGTGTAGACTCGACGTCGATCGATGCGATTATATGTTCGTCGGTCGATCTCAGCGACTTACCATTGAGCGATTTCGCTTGCTTCCTGTCGATCGATGCTGATATCTGGTGTTGAGCTGGGAGTTGCCTCTGAATGCCTTTGACTTCTTTCTGTAGCAATTCTGTGTGGCTGTCTAGTCCACTGATTATGTTGTCGAATGGAAAGTAGATGTCATCGCAGCGTTTGTCAAGTCGTTCCTCCATGGTGTCTATAGCAGTGTAGATCTTGGATGTGATCTCATCAACCTCTGCTGCTGTGTAGGGAAGTAACTCTTCAGGATTCTTGCCATTGATCCAAGGCCCTCGTAGCCTGTCGATCGATGATGAGTTTGCCTGCAAAAAATTTTGATTAGTAATGTTATCAATATCCCTTTGGGCATGAAGTATTTGACTAGACAATTTGTTTATATCTATCATGATTGGTGATATAAAGCGGTCATGCATGTCCTCGTAAGTCCTCAGCCTCTCATTCATAGCTGAGACCTTAGCGACGAGCGATGTGATGGTACACACGTCGATTGATGTGGCTGGTTGTTGGTCTTTCTTGCGAATGGTATCCAGATCTTACTGTAGTAGCTTGATTTTAGTGCTCAGCCAGTCCACGTTGTTGTTGAGAGGGTAGTACACGTCGTTTATCCTTGTGTCGATGTATGAGACTTCCCATTCATCCTTGTGTTGTGCTGAACATTGCGGTTCTGCAGGGATCTGGGCTGTAGGAAGACTGACGTCGATCGATGGTGCATTTGGTGCGTCGATCGATGCTGAGGTCGTGGCTTCCTTCTCAAGTTGCTGACGTAAGCTCTCAATTTCTGTCCTTATTTATGCCATACTTCTGAAAAGCTCATTGTAGCCTCTATCCAAAGGTTGATGTGTATCTTCTACCAAGGATTTGAGCTCCTCTCCCAGTCTTTCCTGAGCTCCACAAATACGAAACACCATCTCATTGATTTCATCTTTGGTGTAGAGTTCTGGTGCCAGTCTTGTGAGTGTGAAGGAAGTGGCATGTTCTGGAAGACAGATGTGGCTCTCTTCAAAAAGAGATGCTCTTTCCAGTAATTTCCTGATGTCGTCCTTTGTGACAGGTATCATCTCACCAGCTACGCCTCGTGCGTGTCCACACTCAACTCTGTAGACTCCATACTTGTCCCTTCGTTCCCAAGTGAACTTTCTGGCTCTGTACATGTGAAAAGCGCGGTGTCCAAATTCATAACGTCTATCAATCAACGTCGGGTGATCCCTATCGATCGACGTTGGTGTTAACCTGTCGATCGATGTCTCAGTTGTCCCGTCGATCGATGCTTGCCCTTTTGGTTGGCGTGATAGGTCTGGATTAATTTTTGTTGTGGCGACTCCTAAGTGATTGTTTGGATTGGTTTGAATGACTACTGGAGTGCCACGTTGCTGTGAGAATAGGGTGTCAGGTCCATTGGCTACTTGAAGGATATCTGCTATGTCCTCTCTGGACACTTGTAAAATCCTTCCATCTATTGCACGTGTGTTGACGTCTGGGTCCCTGAAAATACCAAATTCATCAGGTGTTAGAAAACCGTAATCAATGTTTGCATTATCATTCAATTTAGAAATAGAAAGATTAGGGTTTAGAGTAGTATCTATCGATGTTGATACAAATGCATCGATGGCAGATTAATTTCTGCAGAACTTGTGTTCTTGAGATGAATGCTCTTCATGGATTGTCCTGTTGATGTAGATGGAAGAGTGTTCATCTTTTTTGCTTTGTGTCTGCTCTGGTGTGTGGAGGTGGTTTTAGGGGTGCAAAACGTTTTATATAGGTATCTATAAACCTAGTTGGAGAGGGAATATTCTCCTACTCCTGAATTTTCGCTGCGGTGCGAATATCGATCGATGTTCCTGTACGGTTGTCGATCGATGTGAGCAGTTGTTTTGCTGGACGAGGGTGGGTATCGACCGATGTGGAGTGCACTTCGTCGATCGATGTTGTAAACGTGTTGGTGAACTTATGTGTTTCAAGTCTTTCATCTTGTAAAGACATTTCTATTGCACGTTCTTTCCAATAATCCTCATCGTATTCCTTTGTATGTTCCTCATTAGATGAAGTAATTACAGTGTCAACTGCAAAACTTTCATGGAAACCACTGTCTGCCCAACTGCATATGGAATAATCATCACGTCCTCTCTTGCTTGGAGGTTGGAAGGCAAAGTGGGGGTAATAATGATTAGGTGGAGCGAAATGGTCAACCGGCTGCTTTACGTCGAGTGACGTGTTGTTGCGGTCATCGGTCACCGTTGACTCATTGGAATCGATCGATGGAAAGGTTGGGGTGTCGATCCATTCCGAGTACTCTGTTTCGTACTCCGATTCGTACTCTGCTCCACAATGGCATGCGCCAATGAAGCCAAGTTCTTTCCCGTAATCCACATAATTAATAACCTTTCTCTTAGGTCGGATGGGGTCGTAGTGGATGTTGGGGTCTATCAGCGTCAGACACAATTTGTTTTTGTTCATGTCACATACAGCTCCTACTGTAGCTAGGAAAGATCTTCCAAGCAGAAGTGAAGAGTTCCAGTTAAGCTCGATGTCTAGGACATGAAAATCTACCGGGACAAGGGCATTACCAATCTGTACCTCCAGATCTCTTATGATACCTTCTGATCGTTTTTCTGAAAGGTCCACAAAGGTGAAGGATTCTGTTGAAGGTTCGATGGTCAAACCAAGCTGGTCTGCCATGATTCTAGGGAGGATACTAACTGATTCTTCTGTGTCACACATTGAATGGGGAAATTCAACACCCTTGACTACGCATGGTATTGCAAACTTCCCAGGATCACTCTTCTTTGTCAATGTGATCCTGTGTTTCATCTTCTCTCTGACTTGATGAAACATTCTCCTAATGTCCTCCTCAGTTACCTTTGTTTCTCTGAAGAACATCCACAACCGGTGTGTGAAGTAAGCTTCATCAAAAGCTTTTTCGATTGGGATTCTGAGGATTCTTTTGGTGAAACCATCCATCTCCTTCTCGTTAGCTTCCCTCTTAAGGTTCTTAGGAATTTTCTCCTTTCTTTTCCTTAACCTTCTCCCTTCAGTTTCTTGTTCTTCTTGAACTGGTTCTGGTGAACTATTTAAAGGGTTGGGTTTTGGTTTGGGTGGGCTAGCTAATGGTTTAGGTGGTGGTCTGAGTGCGTTGATATAGTCATTATCGATTGAGGGTAACCGCACTCTGTATGTCAGAGGTGCCCATCGATCGACGGGAGGTGTGTTGTGACGATCGACGTCGGACTCACTCTGTCGATCGATGGTAGGCTTAACCGGTCGATCGATTTTATCATAGAAATGGGAGGGTGGGTGAGGATGCTTAGCTGCGAATTCCTCATGAGTTAGAATTCGAACTGCATTGCATTCAGTCGATTTAGCGGACGACGTCGATCGATGACTGGAGTAATCCGTCCATCGATCTTCATCATGGTCTGTCGATCGATGCGAGTTCATCGACATCGGTCGACACCATTGGGATCCGCCGAGACTCATGGAGCTTTCGATTTCGAAGTCTCCTTCCTCAAGCTTTTCATTTCTCACCACTTGCCAGAAATCATCATCTATGATGGCATTTACGTGGTGTTTCCCTTTGTCGGCTCCTGCCTCTCTAGCGAAAGCTTCTTGCCTTTTATAGTCTCGCCCGTCTGAATTACTTGCGTTTCAAGTTTTCTCACCTGAGTCCCTAAGGTCTCGATTTTGGTGTTCAGATTGTTGTAGGCGGAGTCTATTTTACCGTTGAAATCCACGGTGATTTGTTGTTGTCCCAACAGTACTCGATCAAGCATCTCTTCGATCTTGCTTTCCTGAGTCTGGGGTGGTGGATTCTGGTAGTAGGAGTTCGAGTAGCTTTTGCTGTTGTTGAAGGGTTTTTGAAATTGTGAACTCTGGTTACTTCTTTGACCATTTCCAAAGAAGTTTCTGTTTCCGCCCTGGTTTCCAAATTTCTGGAATCCGGTACCTCCGATGTAGTTCACATTTTCTTCTCCTTCCGTATCTGCTACTTCTCCTTCAGCTGAACAGACTTGCTTCCTAAGAAGCTCGTGCACCACATCTAACTTAGCTCTTACTTCGTCCATCTGTTCCTTCCCGATAGAGGCTACAGACTTCTTCCGTTCAGAGTCAGTGTTTTTGGTGCTGCTGCTGTTAGCAAGGTTTTCGATAAGTCTCACAGCTTCCAACGGATTCCGAGTAGTGAAGTTTCCTTCACTCGCCGTATCAAGAGCCATTTGATACTGTAAGGCGAGACCTCGGAAGAAAGTGCTTAGCAGCTGCACTTCGTTAAATCCGTGGTGTGGACAGTCTCGCTGGAAGAACCTAAATCTAATCCACGCATCTTTGAAGGACTCTCCAGCCTCCTGCGAGAATGTGGAAATTTTGTTCCGAAGTTCTTCAGCGCGCGCCTCATCGAAGAAGTTTCGTAAGAAAGCATTCTTGATGTCGGCCCAGGATGTTAAAGATCATGTGGGTTGCTGCCTAAGCCAGTGCATCGGTTCTCCATTCAGCGTGTATCTGAAGAGCTTGCACAGCAGGTAATCTTTGGGGACTCCTTCCATCCGAATAGCAGTGATTAGATAATCGAACCGTTTCAGATGGTCCATAGGATGCTCGTGCGGTAACTCAGAGTAGGGTATCTGCGACACGAGAGTGTAGTATTGAGGCTTCAGCTCGAAATTCTGCTTCTGGATCTCTGGAAGTCGAATAGCTGATCTGTTGGAATAGTACTCATATGGGCGATTGTAGTCGGCCAGTGGTTTCGATCGAGCGTCCTCATCTACAGGTTGAGCAGCTCCTGTAGCATCAGCATCAGGGATTACAGTCCCCTGAGCGTCTATATTCTGACCTGTTGCATTACGCAGATGACCGTCCTCTTCATACAGGTTTCCGTTCTCGTCCTGTGTTAGAATAATAATGTTTACCATTTTTGACGACACGGTATCGATCGACGTACGCGGTGTAGTATCGATCGTTGTCGAACGATTGGGATCGATCGACAATGAAGGTCTGGTATCGGTCGACGGTTGGTTGTGCGTATCGATCGACGACGAAGTTGTTGCGTCGAGCGATGTGGAACGTTGACCTCTACGGATGGTGCGTTCCAAATGAGCAGGATCGTCTGAGAACATAAAGTCTTTCTCCTTGTTGCTTCTGGTACCGCTGGGCATGCACCTGAAAAGACAAGAAAAAGATTATGTTAGAAAAGGGGTAGAGAAAAGAATAAGAATCAATAAAACTAAATCTAATGGCGATCAAAGCTCCCCGGCAACGACGCCAAATTTGATACCACTCAAATTACCCTAAGGAGTGTTACTCTCATCAAAAGAGGTTCAGATGTAGTACTTAGGGATCGAATCCACAAGGAGCTAGGGAACAATTAAATCTAGTGTTTATTAATTCTAAGAGTTGTAAATGTTTAAATGAAATAGCAATAGTAACAAGCGAAGTAAATAGTAAATGTAACTTGGTTGGAAATGATATTAGATGCAGGGCCACTATTCAGGTGTTGGAGATTATAATACCTATAGATGCCTATTTGTTGCATGCATGATATATTAGAGCTCAACCGCTTAACTCAGTGATCAGCTGTCGCATGTGTTCATTGGTTAACAAGCTAGATCTCGTGTCTCAACGGTTAGTATGTCGAAAACTTAAGAGTGTCGATCGATGGACCTATTGGGACGTTGACCGATACACCTTTGCCAACGTCGATCGATAGTCAGTTGAGGACATCGATCGACTGGTTCTAGCCAGGCCTATGCGCGAGTATGATATGCCCTACTAAGATACTAAATTGGCGGTTAGCCCTCTCTAGCAGTCCTAATATGATAGATAGATGTCAGGATGGGATAACAAGGGTGCTTGAATATGCAATCCTATGATCATGTTCTAGTTAGCAAGGCTAAAACAAGCAATGAATACAAATCTATCATGAATATCACAACAAGGCAGATCTATAGTTTGGGGTTAATCCCACAAACCTATCTGAACCCTGGATCTAATAAGTGAACTACTCAGACATAGCAAAGCAATTCATAACAATGAAGAAATAGAAATTCATAGTATAGATGAAAAGAAATGAAAACAAAAAGTTCCAATCACAAGTGATCTTCTCTCCAAAACTCTCTCTTCTCTCCCTGCCGTCAAAACACTTAGGCAGTATATAATCTACTAGGTTAAAAACTCGTCATAACATTTTCGTAATTTGGCTTGGCCTTGTGTTTTAAGTCTGCTGGATCCAAAATGTTGCGTGTCTAATGTCTCGACATCGATCGATGGTACTTGTGTACATCGATTGATATTAATCTTTATTTGTCAAGGCATCCCTTGGTGTCGATCGATAGCACTGATGTGCATCGATCGATTGTTCTTCCTCCGTCGACCTCTACATGGTTAGCTCGGGTGAAATGTTCTTTAAGCTCCAAAATGCTCCAAAGTCATAGCTTTACTCGGAAATGCACCTGAACCTGAAAACATACCTAGAAGAGTAGAAAACAGAGATACCATAGATGAAAACGGGTCAAATCCAAGGTATATCAGTACTGAACAGACAGCCCACATGGGCCAAAATCACCCAAACAGTCCACGGGAAGGGCCAGCGTGCTTAGTCCAAAGACCAGCGTACTGATATGTGTACTGATGGACAGCCACGGACATCCTCTGTGTGCTGATGGACACACACGTACACACACGGACGTCCTGTGTGTACTGAACAGACAGCTCACGTGGGCCAAAATCACCCGAACAGTCCATGGGAAGGGCCAGCATGCTGAGTCCAAGGACCAACGTGCTCATATGTGTACTGATGGACAGCCACGGACGTCCTGTGTGTGCTAACGGACACAGACGGACACAGACGGACACACACGGACAGCCACGGACGTCCTGTGTGTGCTGGCGGACATCCACGGACGTCCTGTGTCTACTGAACAGACAGCCCACGTGGGGCAAAATCACCCGAACAGTCCACGGGAAGGCTCAGCGTGCTGAGTCCAAGGACCAACGTTCTGATATGTGTACTGATGGACAGCCACAGACGTCATGTGTGTGCTGACAGACACACACGGACACACACGGACAGCCACAGACGTCCTGTGTGTTCTGACGGACAGACACGGACACACACGGACAGCCTGTGTGTGCTGATGGACAAACACAGACACACGGACAGCCACGGACGTCCTGTGTGTGCTGACAGACACACACAGACGTCCCGTGTGTACTGACGGACACCCACAGACGTCCTGTGGGTACTGAACAGACAGCCCACGTGGGCCAAAATCAAACAAACAGTCCACAAGAAGGGCCGGCGTGCTGAGTCCAAGGACCAGTGTGCTGATATGTGTACTAATGGACAGCCACGGACGTCCTGTGTGTGCTGACGGACACACACGAACAGCCACGGACGTCCTGTGTGTGATGATGGACAGCCACGGACGTCCTGTGTGTGCTGGCGGACACCCACGGACGTCCTGTGTGTACTGAAAAGACAGCCCCCGTGGGCCAAAATCACCTGAACAGTCCACAGTAAGGGTCAGCGTGCTGAGTCCAAGGACCAACGTGCTGATTTATGTACTGATGGACAGCCACGGACATCCTGTGTGTGCTGGTGGACACACACGAACAGCCACGGACGTCCTGTTTGTGGTGACGGACATACACGGACGTCCTGTGTGTGATGACGGACACCCACAGACAACATGTGTGTACTGAACAGACAGCCCACGTGGGCCAAAATCACCCGAACAGTCCACGGGAAGGGCCAGCGTGCTGATTCCAAGGACCAGCGTGCTAATATGTGTACTGATGGACAGCCACAGACGTCGTGTGTGTGCTGACGGACACACACGGACTGCCACGGACGTCCTGTGTGTGCTGACAGACAGCCACTGACAGCCACATACGTCTTGTGTGTGCTGGCGGACACCCACGGACTTCCTGTGTGTACTGAAAAAACAGCCCACGTGGGCCAAAATAACCTGAACAGTCCACGGGAAGGGTCAGCGTGCTGAGTCAAAGGACCAACATGCTGATATGTGTACTGATGGACAGCCATGGATGTCCTGTGTGTGCTGACAAACAGCCACTGACAGCCACAGACGTCTTGTGTGTGCTGGCGGACACCCACGGACGTCATGTGTGTACTGAACAGACAGCCCAAGTGGGCCAAAATCACCCAAACAGTCCATGGGGAGGGCCAGCGTGCTGAGTCCAAGGACCAACGTGCTGATATATGTACAGATGGACAGCCACAGACGTCCTATGTGTGTTGACGGACACACACGGACAGCCACGGAAGTCTTGTGCGTGCTGACGGACACACACGGACGTCCTGTGTGTGCTGACAGACACCCACAGACGTCCTGTGTGTGCTGATGACACCCACGGATGTCCTGTGTGTGCTGACGGACACACACGTACAGCCACACACGTCCTGTGTGAGCTGACGGACACATACGGACAGACAGACACACACGGAAGTCCTGTGTGTGCTGAGTCCAAGGACCAACGTGCTGATATGTGTACTGATGGACAGCCACAGACACACACGGACACACACGGACACACACGAACAGCCACGGACGTCCTGTGTGAACTGGCGGACACCCACGGACGTCATGTGTATGCTGACGGACACACACGTACAAACAAGGACAGCCACAGACGTCCTGTGTGTGCTGACGGACACACACGTACACACACGGACAGCCATCGATGTCCTGTGTGTGCTGACGGACAGCCACAGACAGCCACGGATGACCTGTGTGTGCTGGCGGACACCCACGGATGTCCTGTGTGTACTGAACAGACAGCCCACGTTCGCAAAATCACCCAAACAGTCCACGGGATGGGTCAGCATGCTAAGTCCAAGGACCAACGTGCTGATATGTGTACTGATGGACAGCCACGGACGTCCTGGGTGTGCTGACGAACACAGACAGACACACACGGACACACACGGACAGCCACGGACGTCCTGTGTGTCCTGGCGGACACCCACGGACGTCTTGTGTGTACTGATCAGACAGCCCGCCTGGGCCAAAATCACCCGAACAGTCCACGGGAAGGGCCAGCGTGCTGAGTCCAAGGACCAACGTGCTGATATGTGTACTGAAGGACAGCCACAGACGTCCTGTTTGTGCTGACGGACACAGACAGACACACACGGACAGACACAGACGTCCTGTGTTTGCTGGACGACACCCACGGACGTCCTGTGTGTACTGAACAGACAGCCCACGTGGGCCAAAATCACCCAAACAGTCCATGGGGAGGGCCAGCGTGCTGAGTCCAAGGACCAACGTGCTGATATATGGACTGATGGACAGCCACAGACGTCCTATGTGTGTTGACGGACACACAAGGACAGCCACAGAAGTCCTGTGCGTGCTGATGGACACACACGGACGTCCTGTGTGTGCTGACAGACACCCACAGACGTCCTGTGTGTGCTGATGACACCCACGGATATCCTGTGTGTGCTGACGGACACACACGTACAGCCACAGACGTCCTGTGTGTGCTGACGGATACATACGGACAGACAGACACACACGGAAGTCCTGTGTGTGTTGAGTCCAAGGCCAACGTGCTGATATGTGTACTGATGGGCAGCCACAGACAGCCACAGACACACACGGACACACACGGACACACACGAACAGCCACGGACGTCCTGTGTGAACTGGCAGACACCCACGGACGTCATGTGTATGCTGACGGACACACACGTACAAACACGGACAGCCACAGACGTCCTGTGTGTGCTGACGGACACACACGTACACACACGGACAGCCATGGATGTCCTGTGTGTGCTGACGGACAGCCACAGACAGCCACGGACGACCTGTGTGTGCTGGCGGACACCCACGGACGTCCTGTGTGTACTGAACAGACAGCCCACGTTGGCAAAATCACCCAAACAGTCCACGGGATGGGTCAGCGTGCTAAGTCCAAGGACCAACGTGCTGATATGTGTACTGATGGACAGCCACGGACGTCCTGTGTGTGCTGACGAACACAGACAGACACACACTGACACACACGGACAGCCACGGTCATCCTGTGTGTGCTGGCGGACACCCACGGACGTCCTGTGTGTACTGAACAGACAGCCCGCCTAGGCCAAAATCACCCGAACAGTCCACGGGAAGGGCCAGCGTGCTGAGTCCAAGGACCAACGTGCTGATATGTGTACTGATGGACAGCCACGGACGTCATGTGTGTGCTGACAGACACCACACGGACACACACGGACAGCCACAGACGTCCTGTGTGTTCTGACGGACAGACACGGACACACACGGACAGCCTGTGTGTGCTGATGGACAAACACAGACACACGGACAGCCACGGACGTCCTGTGTGTGCTGACGGACACACACAGACGTCCCGTGTGTACTGACGGACACCCACAGACGTCCTGTGGGTACTGAACAGACAGCCCACGTGGGCCAAAATCACCCAAACAGTCCACAGGAAGGGCCGGCGTGCTGAGTCCAAGGACCAGTGTGCTGATATGTGTACTAATGGACAGCCACGGACGTCCTGTGTGTGCTGACGGACACACATGAACAGCCACGGACGTCCTGTGTGTGATGATGGACAGCCACGGACGTCCTGTGTGTGCTGGCGGACACCCACGGACGTCCTGTGTGTACTGAAAAGACAGCCCCCGTGGGCCAAAATCACCTGAACAGTCCACAGTAAGGGTCAGCGTGCTGAGTCCAAGGACCAACGTGCTGATATATGTACTGATGGACAGCCACGGACATCCTGTGTGTGCTGGTGGACACACACGGACAGCCACGGACGTCCTGTGTGTACTGAACAGACAGCCCGCCTAGGCCAAAATCACCCGAACAGTCCACGGGAAGGGCCAGCGTGCTGAGTCCAAGGACCAACGTGCTGATATGTGTACTGAAGGACAGCCACAGACGTCCTGTTTGTACTGACGGACACAGACAGACACACACGGACAGACACAGACGTCCTGTGTTTGCTGGACGACACCCACGGACGTCCTGTGTGTACTGAACAGACAGCCCACGTGGGCCAAAATCACCCAAACAGTCCATGGGGAGGGCAAGCGTGCTGAGTCCAAGGACCAACGTGCTGATATATGGACTGATGGACAGCCACAGACGTCCTATGTGTGTTGACGGACACACAAGGACAGCCACACAAGGACAGCCACAGAAGTCCTGTGCGTGCTGATGGACACACACGGACGTCCTGTGTGTGCTGACAGACACCCACAGACGTCCTGTGTGTGCTGATGACACCCACGGATATCCTGTGTGTGCTGACGGACACACACGTACAGCCACAGACGTCCTGTGTGTGCTGACGGATACATACGGACAGACAGACACACACGAAAGTCCTGTGTGTGTTGAGTCCAAGGACCAACGTGCTGATATGTGTACTGATGGGCAGCCACAGACAGCCACAGACACACACGGACACACACGGACACACACGAACAGCCACGGACGTCCTGTGTGAACTGGCGGACACCCACGGACGTCATGTGTATGCTGACGGACACACACGTACAAACACGGACAGCCACAGACGTCCTGTGTGTGCTGACGGACACACACGTACACACACGGACAGCCATGGATGTCCTGTGTGTGCAGACGGACAGCCACAGACAGCCACGGACGACCTGTGTGTGCTGGCGGACACCCACGGACGTCCTGTGTGTACTGAACAGACAGCCCACGTTGGCAAAATCACCCAAACAGTCCACGGGATGGGTCAGCGTGCTAAGTCCAAGGACCAACGTGCTGATATGTGTACTGATGGACAGCCACGGACGTGTGTGTGCTGACGAACACAGACAGACACACACTGACACACACGGACAGCCACGGTCATCCTGTGTGTGCTGGCGGACACCCACGGACGTCCTGTGTGTACTGAACATACAGCCCGCCTAGGCCAAAATCACCCGAACAGTCCACGGGAAGGGCCAGCGTGCTGAGTCCAAGGACCAACGTGCTGATATGTGTACTGATGGACAGCCACGGACGTCATGTGTGTGCTGACAGACACACACGGACACACACGGACAGCCACAGACGTCCTGTGTGTTCTGACGGACAGACACGGACACACACGGACAGCCTGTGTGTGCTGATGGACAAACACAGACACACGGACAGCTACGGACGTCCTGTGTGTGCTGACGGACACACACAGACGTCCCGTGTGTACTGACGGACACCCACAGACGTCCTGTGGGTACTGAACAGACAGCCCACGTGGGCCAAAATCACCCAAACAGTCCATGGGGAGGGCCAGCGTGCTGAGTCCAAGCACCAACGTGCTGATATATGTACAGATGGACAGCCACAGACGTCCTATGTGTGTTGACGGACACACACGGACAGCCACGGAAGTCTTGTGCGTGCTGACGGACACACACGGACGTCCTGTGTGTGCTGACAGACACCCACAAACGTCCTGTGTGTGCTGATGACACCCACGGATGTCCTGTGTGTGCTGACGGACACACACGTACAGCCACACACGTCCTGTGTGAGCTGACGGACACATACGGACAGACAGACACACACGGAAGTCCTGTGTGTGCTGAGTCCAAGGACCAACGTGCTGATATGTGTAGATGGACAGCCACAGACACACACGGACACACACGGACACACACGAACAGCCACGGACGTCCTGTGTGAACTGGCGGACACCCACGGACGTCATGTGTATGCTGACGGACATACACGTACAAACAAGGACAGCCACAGACGTCCTGTGTGTGCTGACGGACACACACGTACACACACGGACAGCCATCGATGTCCTGTGTGTGCTGACGGACAGCCACAGACAGCCACGGACGACCTGTGTGTGCTGACGGACACCCACGGATGTTGTGTGTACTGAACAGACAGCCCACGTTCGCAAAATCACCCAAACAGTCCACGGGATGGGTCAGCGTGCTAAGTCCAAGGACCAACGTGCAATGTGTACTGATGGACAGCCACGGACGTCCTGTGTGTGCTGACGAACACAGACAGACACACACGGACACACACGGACAGCCACGGACGTCCTGTGTGTCCTGGCGGACACCCACGGACGTCTTGTGTGTACTGATCAGACAGCCCGCCTGGGCCAAAATCACCCGAACAGTTCCACGGGAAGGGCCAGCGTGCTGAGTCCAAGGACCAACGTGCTGATATGTGTACTGAAGGACAGCCACAGACGTCCTGTTTGTGCTGACGGACACAGACAGACACACACGGACAGACACAGACGTCCTGTGTTTGCTGGACGACACCCACGGACGTCCTGTGTGTACTGAACAGACAGCCCACGTGGGCTAAAATCACCCAAACAGTCCATGGGGAGGGCCAGCGTGCTGAGTCCAAGGACCAACGTGCTGATATATGGCTGATGGACAGCCACAGACGTCCTATGTGTGTTGACGGACACACAAGGACAGCCACAGAAGTCCTGTGCGTGGACGGACACACACAGACGTCCTGTGTGTGCTGACAGACACCCACAGACGTCCTGTGTGTGCTGATGACACCCCGGATATCCCTGTGTGTGCTGACGGACACACACGTACAGCCACAGACGTCAGTGTGTGCTGACGGATACATACGGACAGACAGACACACACGGAAGTCCTGTGTGTGCTGAGTCCAAGGACCAACGTGCTGATATGTGTACTGATGGGCAGCCACAGACAGCCACAGACACCACGGACACACACGGACACACACGAACAGCCACGGACGTCCTGTTTGAACTGGCGGACACCCACGGACGTCATGTGTATGCTGACGGACACACACGTACAAACACGGACAGCCACAGACGTCCTGTGTGTGCTGACGGACACACACGTACACACACGGACAGCCATGGATGTCCTGTGTGTGCTGACGGACAGCCACAGACAGCCACGGACGACTGTGTGTGCTGGCGGACACCCACGGACGTCCTGTGTGTACTGAACAGACAGCCCACGTGGGCCAAAATCACCCAAACAGTCCATGGGGAGGGCCAGCGTGCTGAGTCCAAGCACCAACGTGCTGATATATGTACAGATGGACAGCCACAGACGTCCTATGTGTGTTGACGGACACACACGGACAGCCACGGAAGTCTTGTGCGTGCTGACGGACACACACGGACGTCCTGTGTGTGCTGACAGACACCCACAAACGTCCTGTGTGTGCTGATGACACCCACGGATGTCCTGTGTGTGCTGACGGACACACACGTACAGCCACACACGTCCTGTGTGAGCTGACGGACACATTTGGACAGACAGACACACACGGAAGTCCTGTGTGTGCTGAGTCCAAGGACCAACGTGCTGATATGTGTACTGATGGACAGCCACAGAACACACACGGACACACACGGACACACACGAACAGCCACGGACGTCCTGTGTGAACTGGCGGACACCCACGGACGTCATGTATGCTGACGGACACACACGTACAAACAAGGACAGCCACAGGACGTCCTGTGTGTGCTGACGGACACACACGTACACACACGGACAGCCATCGATGTCCTGGTGGTGCTGACGGACAGCACACAGACAGCCACGGACGACCTGTGTGTGCTGACGGACACCCACGGATGTCCTGTGTGTACTGAAAGACAGCCCACGTTCGCAAAAATCACCCAAACAGTCCACGGGATGGGTCAGCGTGCTAAGTCCAAGGACCAACGTGCTGATATGTGTACTGATGGACAGCCACGGACGTCCTGTGTGGTGCTGACGAACACAGACAGACACACACGGGACACACGGACAGCCACGGACGTCCTGTGTGTCCTGGCGGACACCCACGGACGTCTTGTGTGTACTGATCAGACAGCCCGCCTGGGCCAAAATCACCCGAACAGTCCACGGGAAGGGCCACAGCGTGCTGAGTCCAAGGACCAACGTGCTGATATGTGTACTGAAGGACAGCCACAGACGTCCTGTTTGTGCTGACGGACACAGACAGACACACACGGACAGACACAGACGTCCTGTGTTTGCTGGACGACCCACGACGTCCTGTGTGTACTGAACAGACCCCACGTGGGCTAAAATCACCCAAACAGTCCATGGGGAGGGCCAGCGTGCTGAGTCCAAGGACCAACGTGCTGATATATATGGACTGATGGACAGCCCACAGACGTCCTATGTGTGTTGACGGACACACAAGGACAGCCACAGAAGTCCTGTGCGTGCTGACGGACACACACGGACGTCCTGTGTGTGCTGACAGACACCCACAGACGTCCTGTGTGTGCTGATGACACCCACGGATATCCTGTGTGTGCTGACGGACACACACGTACAGCCACAGACGTCCAGTGTGTTTGCTGACGGATACATACGGACAGACAGACACACACGGAAGTCCTGTGTGTGCTGAGTCCAAGGACAAACGTGCTGATATGTGTACTGGGGGCCAGCACAGACAGCCACAGACACACACGGACACACACGGACACACACGAACAGCCACGGACGTCCTGTTTGAACTGGGCGGACACCCACGGACGTCATGTGTATGCTGACGGACACACACGTACAAACACGGACAGCCACAGACGTCCTGTGTGTGCTGACGGACACACACGTACACACACGGACAGCCATGGATGTCCTGTGTGTGCTGACGGACAGCCACGACAGCCACGGACGACTGTGTGTGCGTGCTGGCGGACACCCACGGACGTCCTGTGTGTACTGAACAGACAGCCCACGTTGCAAAATCACCCAAACGGTCCACGGGTGGGTAAGCGTGCTAAGTCCAAGGACCAACGTGCTGATATGTGTACTGATGGACAGCACGGACGTCCTGTGTGTGCTGACGAACACGAACAGACACACTGACACACACGGACAGCCACGGTCATCCTGTGTGTGCTGGCGGGACCCACACGGACGTCCTGTGTGTACTGAACAGACAGCCCTCCTAGGCCAAAATCACCGAAACAGTCCACGGGAAGGGCCAGCGTGCTGAGTCCAAGGACCAACGTGCTGATATGTGTACTGATGGACAGCCACGGACGTCATGTGTGTGCTGACAGACACACACGGACACACACGGACAGCCACAGACGTCCTGTGTGTTCTGACGGACAGACACGGACACACACGGACAGCCTGTGTGTGCTGATGGACAAACACAGGACACACGGACAGCCACGGACGTCCTGGTGTGCTGACGGACACACCAGACGTCCGGGTGTAATGACGGACACCCACAGACGTCCTGTGGGTACTGAACAGACAGCCCACGTGGGCCAAAATCACCCAAAACAGTCCACAGGAAGGGCCGGCGTGCTGAGTCCAAGGACCAGTGTGCTGATATGTGTACTAATGGACAGCCACGGACGTCCTGTGTGTGCTGACGGACACACACGAACAGCCACGGACGTCCTGTGTGTGATGATGGACAGCCACGGACGTCTTGTGTGTGCTGGCGGACACCCACGGACGTCTTGTGTGTACTGAAAAGAAGCCCCCGTGGGCCAAAATCACCTGAACAGTCCACAGTAAGGGTCAGCGTGCTGAGTCCAAGGACCAACGTGCTGATTATATGTACTGATGGACAGCCACGGACATCCTGTGTGTGCTGGTGGACACACACAGACAGCCACGGACGTCCTGTTTGTGGTGACGGACATACACGGACATCCTGTGTGTGATGACGGACACCCACAGACAACATGTGGTTACTGAACAGACCGCCACGTGGGCCAAAATCACCCGAACAGTCCACGGGAAGGGCCAGCGTGCTGATTCAAGGACCAGCGTGCTAATATGTGTACTGATGGACAGCCACAGACGTCGTTGTGTGTGCTGACGGACAACACGGACTGCCACGGACGTCTGTGTGTGCTGACAGACAGCCACTGACAGCCACAGACGTCTTGTGTGTGTGCTGGGGACACCCACGGACTTCCTGTGTGTACTGAAAAAACAGCCCACGTGGGCCAAAATCACCTGAACAGTCCACGGGAAGGGTCAGCGTGCTGAGTCAAAGGACCAACATGCTGATATGGTACTGATGGACAGCCATGGATGTCCTGTGTGTGCTGACGAACAGCCACTGACAGCCACAGACGTCTGTGTGTGCTGGCGGACACCCACGGACGTCATGTGTGTAACTGAACAGACAGCCCACGTGGGCCAAAATCAACCAAACAGTCCATGGGGAGGGCCAGCGTGCTGAGTCCAAGGACCAACGTGCTGATATATGTACAGATTGGACAGCCACAGACGTCCTATGTGTGTTGACGGACACACACGGACAGCCACGGAAGTCTTGTGCGTGCGACGGACACACACGGACGTCCTGTGTGTGCTGACAGACACCCCACAGAGTCCTGTGTGTGCTGATGACACCCACGGATGTCCTGTGTGTGCTGACGGCACACACGTACAGCCACACACGTCCTGTGAGCTGACGGACACATACGGACAGACAGACAAACGGAAGTCCTGTTGTGTGCTGAGTCCAAGGACCAACGTGCTGATATGTGTACTGATGGACAGCCACAGACACACACGGACACACACGAACAGCCACGGACGTCCTGTGTGAACTGGCGGACACCCACGGACGTCATGTGTATGCTGACGAACACACACGTACAAACAAGGACAGCCACAGACGTCCTGTGTGTGTGACGGAACACCACGTACACACACGGACAGCCATCGATGTCCTGTGTGCTGACGGACAGCCACAGACAGCCACGACGATGTGTGTGCTGGCGGACACCCCGGACGTCCTGTGTGTACTGAACAGACAGCCACGTTGGCAAAATCACCCAAACGGTCCACGGATGGGTAAGCGTGCTAAGTCAAGGACCAACGTGCTGATATGTGTACTGATGGACAGCCCGGACGTCCTGTGTGTGCTGACAAACACAGACAGACCACACACTGCACACACGGACAGCCACGGTCATCCTGTGTGTGCTGGCGGACCACCCACGGACGTCCTGTGTGTACTGAACAGACAGCCCTCTAGGCCAAAATCACCCGAACAGTCCACGGGAAGGGCCAGCTTGCTGAGTCCAGGACCAACGTGCTGATATGTGTACTGATGGACAGCCACGGACGTCAGTGTGTGCTGAACAGACACACACGGACACACCAGGACAGCACAGACGTCCTGTGTGTTCTGACGGACAGACACGGACACACACGGGACAGCTGTGTGTGCTGATGGACAAACACAGACACACGGGACAGCCACGGGATCCTGTGTGTGCTGACGGACACACACAGACGTCCCGGTGTAATGACGGACACCCACAGACGTCCTGTGGGTACTGAACAGACAGCCACGTGGGCCAAAATCACCCAAACAGTCCACAGGAAGGGCCGGCGTGCTGAGTCCAAGGACCAGTGTGCTGATATGTGTACTAATGGACAGCCACGGACGTCCTGTGCTGCTTGACGGACACAAACGATACAGCCACGGACGTCCTGTGTTGTGATGATGGACAGCCACGGACGTCCTTTGTGTGCTGGCGGACACCCACGGACGTTTGTGTTGTACTGAAAGACAGCCCCGTGGGCCAAAATCACCTGAAACAGTCCACAGTAAGGGTCAGCGTGCTGAGTCCAAGGACCAACGTGCTGATATATGTACTGATGGACAGGCCACGGACATCCTGTGTGTGCTGGTGGACACACACAGACAGCACGGACGTCTGTTGTGGT
>NW_026016590.1:553973-613661 GCF_020379485.1 Brassica napus | reverse complement strand
TGCCACCGTGGGCCAAAATACACCTGAACAGTCCCACGGGACGACGTCAGCGCTGCTGAGGTCCAAGGGACCAACGTTCTGCATGTACTGATGGACAGCCACGGAACGTACATGTGAGGGGGGGTTTGTTGCAGGGTGCTGATATGCTGATGGACACCACACGGACAACTGGAGCCACACGGACAGGACCAACGGACAGCCACCTGTGTGTGTGTGACGGGCAGGACACCCACGGACGTCCTGTGTGTGCTGACAGACACCCACAGACGTCCTGTGTGTACTGAACAGACAGCCCACATGGGGCCAAAATCACCCCGATTAGCCCCACGAGAGGGGCCAGCGTGACTGAGCCAAAGGACAGCGAGCGTTATATGTTTACTGACGGACAGCCACCAGACGTCCTTTGTGTGCTGAACAGACAGCATACAATACACACACGGACATATGACCACAGTGATCAGACCCACAGAGTCCTGGGTGTGACTGACGGCCGACACGGACGGTGTCTTGTGTGCTGGCGGACACCCACAGATGTCTTTGTGTACTGAAACCGACACCCACGTGGGCCCAAATTACCCGAAAGTCCACGGGAAGGGGCCAGCGTGCTGAGTACAAGGACCAGCGTGCTGATATGTGTACTGATGGACAGCCACGGACGTCCGGTGTGTGCTGAAGGACACACACAGACACACACGGACACACCACGAACAGCCACAGACGTCCTGTGCGTGCTGACAGACACACACGGAACACACACGGACAGCACGGGAGGGTCAATGCTGAGGATCTGGGGTGATGACAGAAATCCACGGAACCGTCCTCAGTCAAACCAACCGTTGCTGATGGGACACCCAACTTGTGTGTCGGCCAGACAACCCGTTTTCCGAACTGACAGCTGAGTGGACAAAAGAACATCGACTGTGAAATGACCATCTTGATGGTACTAGGACCCCAGGTGTGTGCTGACAGGTACCACAACCACACACACGGACGACGTCCTGTTGTGTGAAACATGACAACGTACGTGCGCTTACCAGCACCCATGGGCCATAACCCATCAGTCCACGAGCCCGTCCACGGGAAAAGGGCCAAGCGTGTGACGTACACGGGATCCAGCGTGCTGATATGTGTACTATGGACAGCCACGGTGAGGCACTGCTGTGTTGCTGACAGACGAAACTAACACACCACACATACCTACGGACAGCTCAAGGACGTCTGTGTGTGCTGACGGACAGCACGGACGTCCTGTGTACTGAACAGGGACTAGCCCAAGTGGGGACACCAAAAACAGCTCTTCACCGTGGTTCATACCACAAGATCTCAGGTCCTTGAACAGTACACGGGAAGGGCCCCCACCCCAGGTGCTGATATGTGTACAGATGGACAGCCACGGAGGTCCTGTGTGTGCTGACAGACACACACACACACACACGGACACCCACTGACGTCATGTGTGTGCTGACGGACACCCACGGACGTCCTGTGTGTGCTGACGGACACCCACATACGTCCTTTGTGTACTGAACAGACAGCCCACGTGGGCCAAAATCACATGAACAGTCCAATGGAAGGGCCAGCGTGCTGAATACAAGGACCAGCGTGCTGATATGTGTACTGATGGACAGCCACGGAGGTCCTGTGTGTGCTGACACACACACACACACACACGGACAGCCACAGACGTCCTGTGTGTGCTGACGGACAGCCACGGACAGACACGGACGTCCTGTGTGTGCTGGCGGACACCCACGGACATACACGGACGTCCTGTGTGTGCTGACGGACAGGCACGGACATCCACGAATGTCCTGTGTGTGCTGGCGGACACCCACAGACGTTCTGTTTGTACTGAACAGACAGCTGGGCCAAAATCTCCCGAACAGTCCACAGGAAGGGTCGGCGTGCTGTGTCTAAGGACCAGCGTGCTGATATGTGTACTGATAGACAGCCACGGACGTGGGCCAAAATCACCCAAACAGTCCACGGGAAGGGTCAGCGTGCTGAGTCCAAGAACCAACGTGCTGATATGTGTGCTGATGGACAGCCACAGACGTCCTGTGTGTACTAGCGGACACCCACGGACGTCCTGTGTGTACTGAACAGATAGCCCACGTGGGCCAAAATCACCCGAACAGTCCACGGGAAGGGTCAGCATGCTGAGTCCAAGGACCAACGTGCTGATATGTGTACTGATGGACAGACACAGACGTCCTGTGTGTGCTGACGGACACACACAGACACACACGGACAGCCACGGACGTCATGTATGTACTGACGGAAACCCACAGACGTCCTGTGTGTGCTGACGGACACCCACAGACGTCCTTTGTGTACTGAACAGACAGCCCACGTGGGCCAAAATCACCCGAACAGTCCACGGGAAGGGCCAGCGTGCTGAATACAAGGACCAGCGTGCTGATATGTGTACTGATGGACAGCCACGGACGTCTTGTGTGTGCTGACGGACACACACGGACACACACAGACAGCCACGAACGTCTTGTGTGTGCTGACGGACACACACGGACCGACACAGACGTCATGTGTGCTGACGGAGACACACGGACATACACGAACGTCCTGTGTGTGCTGACGGACAGGCACGGACAGCCATGGACGTCCTGTGTGTGCTGGCGGACACCCACGGACGTTCTGTGTGTACTGAACAGACAGCCCACGTGGGCCAAAATCTCCCGAACGATCCACGGGAAGGGGCAGCGTGCTGTGTTCAAGGACGCGCTGATATGTGTACTGATGGACAGCCACGGACACACACGGACAGCCACGGACGTCCTATGTGTGCTGACGGACAGCCACAGATGCCCTGTGTGTGCTGGCGGACAACCACGGATGTCCTGTGTGTACTGAACACACAGCCCACGTGGGCCAAAATCACCCGAACAGTCCACGGGAAGGGCCAGCGTGCTGAGTCCAAGGACCTGCATGCTGATATGTGTACTGATGGACAGCCACGGACGTCCTGTGTGTGCTGACGGACACACACAGACACACACGGACAGCCACGGACGTCCTGTGTGTGTTGAAGGACAGCCACAGACGTCCTGTGTGTGTGGGCGGACACCCACGGACGTCCTGTGTGTGCGGGCGGACACCCACAGACGTCATGTGTGTACTGAACAGGCAGCCCACATGGGCCAAAATCACCTGAACAGTCCACGGGAAGGGTCAGCGTGCTGAGTCCAAGGACCAACGTGCTGATATGTGTACTGATGGACAGCCACAGACGTCATGTGTGTGCTGATGGACACACACGGACACATACGGAGACACACGGACAGCCACAGATGACCTGTGTGTGCTGACGGACACCCACAGACGTCCTGTGTGTGCTGACAGACACCCACGGACGTCCTGTGTGTACTGAACAGACAGCCCATGTGGGCCAAAATCACCCGATTAGTCCATGAGAGGGGCCAGCGTGCTGAGTCCAAGGACCAGCGTGCTGATATGTGTACTGATGGACAGCCACAGACATCCTGTGTTTGCTGACAGACACACACAGACACACACAGACACACACGGACAGCCAAAGACGTCATGTGTGTGCTGACGGACAGCCACGGACGTCTTGTGTGTGCTGGCGGACACCTACACACGTCCTGTGTGTACTGAACAGACAGCCCACGTGGGCCAAAATCACCCGAACAGTCCACGGGAAGGGTCAGCGTGCTGAGTCCAAGGACCAACGTGCTGATATGTGTACTGATGGACAGCCATGGACGTCGTGTGTGTGCTGACGGACACACACGGACACACACGGACACGCACGGACACACACGGACAGCCACGGATGTCCTGTGTGTGCTGACGGACACCCACGGACGTCATGTGTGTGCTGACAGACACTCACGGACGTCATGTGTGTGCTGAGAGACACCCACGGACGTCCTGTGTGTACTGAACAGACAGCCCACGTGGGCCAAAATCACCCGAACAGTCCACGGGAAGGGCCAGCTTGCTGAGTCCAAGGAACAGCGTGCTGATATGTGTACTGATGGACAGCCACAGACGTCCTGTGTGTGCGGACAGACACACACAGACACACACGGACACAGACGGACAGCCACATATGTCCTATGTGTGCTGACGGACAGCCACAGAGAGCCACGGACGTCCTGTGTGTGCTGGCGGACTCCCACGGACGTCCTGTGTGTACTGAACAGACAGTCCACGTGGGCCAAAATCACCCGAACAGTCCACGGGAAGGGCCAGCGTGCTGAGTCCAAGGACCAACATGCTGATATGTGTACTGATGGACAGCCACGGACGTCATGTGTGTGCTGACGGACACAGACGGACACACACGGACACACACGGACAGCCACGGACGTCCTGTGTGTGCTGGTCGACACCTACACATGTCCTGTGTGTATTGATCAGACAGCCCACGTGGGCCAAAATCACCCGAACAGTCCACGGGAAGGGTCAGCGTGCTGAGTCCAAGGACCAGCATGCTGATATGTGTACTGATGGACAGCCACTGACGTCCTGTGTGTGCTGACGGACACACACAGACACACACGGACAGCCACGAACGTCCTGTGTGTGCTGACGGACATCCACGGACATCCACGGACATTTTGTGTGTGCTGATGGACACCCACGGACGTCCTGTGTGTACTGAACAGACAGCCCACGTGGGCCAACATCACCCGAACAGTCCACGGGAAGTGTCAGCGTGCTGAGTCCAAGGACCAACGTGCTGATATGTGTACTGATGGACAGCCACGGACGTCCTGTGTGTGCTGACGGAAACACACGGACGTCCTATGTGTGCTGACGGATTTATAAGCCGCCCCCCATAATCTCTTCCTTCAGGTTCTTATCATTAGGTACACTGACCCGGACTTACCAAAATGGTTCATCTGCCGTGATCTGATACTCCGTCAATTCATTTCGAGCAACCTTTTGTAGGTTCTCGTCCAAACGTTGTGCCTGCCTGATCCTGGTGAAGAGATCAGCCTGGTTCACCGCCTCCAAACCCAACGGCTCGTCCTCGCTGGCCATAGTGTTCAGGTGCAATGACGGACCATCCCTTCCAACTTATCTGCTTCCTTCTCAGCTTATACATCGGCCCTTCTACGGCTCAAGGCGTCTGCCACCAAATTTTCCTTACCAGGATGGTTAGCAATATCTTAATCATAGTCAGCCACGAACTCCATCCATCGCCTCTGCCTCAAATTCAATTCTGGCTGCGTGAATATGTATTTGAGGCTCTTATGGTCAGTAAGGATCTGAACCTTAGCACCATATAGGTAGGATCTCCAAATCTTCAGTGCAAACACTACGGCCGCCATCTCTAAGTCATTGGTTGGGTAATTCCCTTTATGCTTTCTCAATTGTCTTGAAGCATAAGCAATCACCTTCCCATGTTGAGTCAGAACACATCCCAACCCAGTGATGGACGCGTCCGTAAAGACTACATATGGCTGATCCGCCTCAGGTTGTACGAGGACCGGTGCCCTTGTTAGCATGTCCTTCAGGGCCATGAAGCACTTCTCACAATCTCCTGTCCAGACAAACCTAACGTCCTTGCCCGTGAGTGCTGGCGGACACCCACGGACGTCCTGTGTGTACTGAACAGACAGCCCACGTGGGCCAAAATCACCCGAACAGTCCACGGGAAGGGTCAGCGTGCTGAGTCCAAGGACCAACGTGCTGATATGTGTACTGATGGACAGCCACAGGCGTCATGTGTGTGCTGACGGACACACACGGAAAGCCACGGACGTCCTCTGTGTGCTGATGGACACCCACAGACGTCCTCTGTGTGCTGATGGACACCCATGGATGTCCTCTGTGTACTGACCAGACAGCCCACGTGGGCCAAAATCACCCGAACAGTCCACGGGAAGGGTCACCGTGCTGAGTCCAAGGACCAACGTGCTGATATGTGTACTGATAGACAGCCACATACGTCCTGTTTGTGCTGACGGACACACACGGACAGCCACGAACGTCCTGTGTGTGCTGATGGACAGCCACGGACGTCCTGTGTGTGCTGGCAGACACCCACGGACGTCCTGTGTATACTGAACAGACAGCCCACGTGGGCCAAAATCACCCGAACAGTCCACGGGAAGTGTCAGCGTGCTGAGTCCAAGGACCAACGTGCTGATATGTGTACTGATGGACAGCCACGGACGTCCTGTGTGTGCTGACGGACACACACGGACACACACGGACAGCCACGGACGTCCTATGTGTGCTGATGGATTTATAAGCCGCCCCCCATAATCTCTTCCTTCATGTTCTTATCATTAGGTACACTGACCCGACCTCGTACCAAAATGGTTCCATCTGCCGTGATCTGATACTCCGTCAATTCATTTCGAGCAACCTTTTGTAGGTTCTCGTCCAAATGTTGTGCCTGCCTGATCCTAGTGAAGGGATCAGCCTGGTTCACCGCCTCCAAACCCAACGGCTCGTCCTCGCTGGCCATAGTGTTCATGTGCAATGACGGACCATCCCTTCGAACTTATCTGCTTCCTTATCAGCTTATACATCGGCCCTTCTACGGCTCAAGGCGTCTGCCACCAAATTTTCCTCACCAGGATGGTAAGCAATATCTAAATCATAGTCAGCCACGAACTCCATCCATCGCCTCTGCCTCAAATTCAATTCTGGCTGCGTGAATATGTATTTGAGGCTCTTATGGTCAGAAAGATACAAGCAGCTGAAGCAAACAGCTTGTGACCAGCATGTGACTTCTAATGAGAAGCAGGTAAGCAAGTAGGTGCATGTCAAGTGACCTAATTACTGAGGAAGCAACTAGGCTAGAAGATGCAAGGCATGTGATCGTTCAGAAATAATTTTAAGAGTTTTGTCGATATTTTTCGGGCTGTTTCGACTAAATATTTTTCATCCTTCGAATCTCGTCCTGCTCTGAATAAAATCGCCCAGCATGAATAAAAATCGACAATAATAATTAACAATCGACCAGAACCATGAAGAGATGGTCTTTCGACCAAAAGACTGCCCCGTCGAGAGATTAATTCACTGTGTCGATTTTTATTTAAATTCTGATCGACCAATCTTCAAACTGATCTTAAAGAATTTTCTCGACCAAATCTGCTCGTGAGGGCTATTACATTCTTCCCCCCTCAAAAGAATTTGTCCCCGAATTCTCATAACATAGATGTACACACTTTACTGAACACTGGAGATTCTGCAAAGATTCTGGATATCAGCTCTGAACTTATCTTCACTGCCTATGTTTAGACAACTGATTGTCGGATCCCCAACTCTTACAATCAATCATTTCTTTTTCTGAGCAAACACTTTGAGGAAGAAACAAATTAATTACTGCTACACAACTCTTGTCAACTACGGTCTGGATACTTTTCTAACAATCACGAGTAGCTCTGAAGACTATCACTTCTGAAACTTTTCAAATTGGCTTTCCCTCATAACAACAACATGAAAATGTGGAACATTAGGTGATGTGCCATATGTGAAGGTAACATCTCGACTCTGGTGAATGTTAACATGATTAACCGTGCAACAATCAAACAGAACATGCACAATTAATCACGCTAACATGAATCAGACCAAGGGTGCTACTCTCAAATACACACACTCACCCATTCCAAGATTGATTTCCCTTACAATATTCTATACACTGCTGATCTATCTGAGACCATCTTCATAATCTCTTCTGAACAACTTAATCTCTCCTATGTTTCCCACTACCAAGTCTGGTTCTATTGCTTTCTGATTTCTTTCTTATGCCCATCAACCGAGGATTCAACAGGTCCATCTATACCAAGCTTGATTCACCAACTGAGTACTCTTGTACCACAACTTCACACTTTATGTATTGATACATCCTCTTATGTCTTAAAAACCTTGGCATTCCCATATGCCTTACGGTCATACCTATTACTTAACTCATCAATCTTCTTCAGCGTTCACTTAGCATCTCTTTTCTACTCATCTAGATTAATCTTCTGGTAAAACTTGAGTTCCTTCTCCCACATATTTTCTAACTATCCTTGTGGACATAACACTCCTCATATAATCCACTAAAATTATCTTCGTTCAACTCCTCCTAAGTTTTCCTTAAGTTCTAATTTCTCAACTGTGTTCCTCAGATAGAAACGAGTAAGCCATCTTGATTTACTACTTGTGATCTTGGAGACTTTGTGCTCTCTCCTGGTATAACAGCCAAATCAATCATTTATATTCTGCTTCTTGATTTTTGACTTCCTTCTCAATATTGACACTAACTTCCCCTCTCCTCAAAGGATAAGCAACTGCATTTGCGTTTCTTATGTTTTCTTTGATCAGTGAACACTTGCATTCTTTCTCCAAACTGAAATGATAACCAATTCTGAAGAGCAAACAAAACTGTAGCCAACGCTTACTCGTGCATTGATAATTTTCAGTATGCCTCTTTAGCTCCCCTGATACATAAATGATTATCATATCGTCTTGCATCAGCATTCACCTAACTGGTTGACATATTAGGCTCATGCAAGGCTAAGATGTGTGTAGACACATAGAGACTTACTTAAGTGGTTGATTACTTCTACAATCATTTTACCTTATTCCAAGGTAACACTTTTCTTAGATAGTGGCTCACTAGTTGATGGGTTCCAAATTTTGAACACACTTCTGATGGTAACCGGCCAATCCAAAGAACTTTGAATCTTGATAACAATGACTAGACACGACCATTAATCAATAGCAGCAACCTCTTTTTTAAATCTCCAACAAATCCTTATTCCAACTTGCTGACTATCGGATCCAACTTCCAATTTCCCAACAGTAGCATTTACTAAAACTTGATGCATCCATCGAGCGTCTTTGAAAACCAATTGCACCATGCAACTGATCTTAACCACTCATAAATTATAGAAAGTTGATACTTAACCATAGCCATGTCATCTATAGTTGAACATAACCACAAAATCTCGTCCTTCTTCTTTATCACTGACATGGGCATTCCCCGAGAAAATATCTAGGTCGAGGGAAACCTTTCTCCAAACAAATCTTCTAACTGCTACTAGAACTCGGCAAGAACCACTTGGTGATATCCCTAGGCTATTGCAGCGAATCAAGGTTCAACAAGAATACTGAACACGTTACTTTTAGATGTCGACCATCCTTTCCATGCCTTAACCACATCTTCTTCTTTCCTGATTATCAGAATGTCTTCTACTATGCTCCTTTTCATCTTCTACTTTCTAGACGATCAAGTTACTAGACTACACTTCTTCACCGTTTTTCCCAAATGGTTTTCAACTTGCCAGACTGATATGAGCGATGCTCAAACACTTGGTAGAGTACCATTGTAGGCCAACAATAACTGGTCCTCTTCAAAAGACTTCTTTCCTTAATATCCTAATTGAGCTCGGTAGCTAAATAGCCAATCTCATTCTAGATAGAAACATACCACTCTAACGGAAGTATTATGGAATGGGTAAGGCATACCATTAATTTAACTGGCAGCCAATACTTCCAAGAATAAGAACGCTAGACTTGAATTCACTAAAGTGAATCCTACTTACAACTATGACACTACTCGGGAACTACAACTACGTGTGGTTCCCGAATCAAACACAATATGGACGGAAAATTCCATCCATAGGCAAGGTCTCTTATGACACCTTGATCACAATTCACATTTTTTTTTTAATTTCAATCATTCATAAAATTTTAAAAATGCACACAACACACAATGGGATAAGAAGCAAACCTGTGATTGGACCTTTCAGGGGTTTTGACGGTCCAGTCAACTATAAAGTGTAGCCTCTACCCAAATAGCCTAACACTTGGATGTGGACTAACGGTAAGGAAAATCAGACAAGTTCAACAAGTGTTATCTTAGGTATAGGTAACGTAGATCGGGTAACTTCATGAGGAAGGGTAACCTAAAATCCTAACTCTTTACAAGAACCACCAAAGTGCGAATGATGCAAACGTTCCAGGATTTTCAAAATTTTGACAATCACGACCATTCTGTCTTTGCTAGTCACAACCATAACGGCTCAAGGTCCTCGATCTTGATCTGAAGAAATGTACACCCAAAATCATCCCCAACGACTTACTTAACTCACTTCTTGAAACTGATCTTTGATCTGCAGCGGTTGGAAAATAAACGGTATGCATGACTTGGTTAACTTCTTCATAAATAAAAGCTTCTTTAACATTCACGTCATACGCTAACATCTCCTCGAAGCTTTGAAACTCCATGGTCTTTTATCTACTCCAAAATTCTTGGCTAAGTTCCCAAAGATTTTCCGTATGATCTTTGGCTTATTCTCCAAACCATAATCGATGAATGAAATTCACTCGACCACATATCTCGATGCTGAAATTGTTGAATATGATTAACTCGACCTGAACCTCCTGGCGGAAACATCCCACTGTACCATCTCCGTAAACTAAATCTTCAATCGGTCCCATATCTTGTGTAGAAAATTCTACTTCTTAAACTCTCGAGATCTGTCCAAATCGATCTCACCTCTCTGAAGTAATTCTTGACTCCCGACCCACAAATCATCGCGTTCATCTCCAAATAGCTTGCTACCAAATCCTTCATGTAATTCTTTGAACATTGGCCACGTCAATGTTTTTGTCTGGGTGTTTCATCCCAAATTTGCCTCAAGCCAATGTATACCTCAAATGGTTTAGTGTTTCTTCAGTATCTTATAGTCCCAACTTCTTCTTCTTTGTATCATAAGCTTCATGATATTCCGTTGCAAACAGAATGCTTTTGGTGCTTCCATCATCTTGTAATACAGTCAAACCATCTCTTCCTCCAACGCTAAGCTTGAAACAAATGCTTAAGAAAGCATGCTTGTGTGGCTCTGGTGCTTGTACGTCTTAGCATGAGATGGTTAGACTTGAGAAGCCGGAAGACTAAGTGCATCTAAGTGATCATGTGTAGTCGAATCGCTCTGAACCGGATCACAAATAACACCCACCTTGACATCGATAATACACGAGTCCGGAGATGTATTCGATGTATCAACTCTATCCCATATATCTCTCTAAAGAATTTGCATCCCCCACTAGAACTCAAAAGAACGGCAGGAAGGCATGAGGTTACTGATTCCTAACAGGACGGTAGTGAACTCCACCATGAGGGTAGCAAACTAGAACCTGATGATAGTAACATCGGTAAGTACGGTCCACCCGTTCAAGCTTGTCTCGGTGCTTCTGCTATGAAAAAACACTGTGAGGTAACTACCCATGACTATCTATCCTAAAATGAAGGAACCAGCCAGAATATCCTAGTTATCCTTGCGACTCATTTTGACTCGAAAAACATTTGAAGCAAGTCCCATTCTAGCATCGTATAACCATGCTCTGATACCACCTTTGTGACACCCCCGATCGTAGATGACCGGAAATGACACGGTCGATGTTCCTTGATGGTCGATCCGAGGATCTCAGAATACTTCTGATCACCTTAGACCAACAACCAAAGAACACCAACACTCCTCTTGAATATCACTCCAGGCTTTTCAACCCGAAAAGGCAATATCCAATAGTTAGTTCGTCCGGACAATGACTAATATCATATGGAACCCGTACTTTGAAAACATTCTTTATATATCATTCAAAAGCATCTTACAAAATTTGTTATAAATTAACCTCGAGGTTTTCGGTCAATAAATCTTATAAATAAGAAATATCAAAACGCCTTTGAAAGGATAATAAAACTACCACTGGCTAATGATGTTCCTTCTTGTCCTAGAGTAAGGTCTCCTGTAAGACCCGAACCCTGGCCTCTCGACCTGATGGAGTCCGCAGGCTTACTTATTAACTTCTTTGCTTGTTTGATCCATTTTAAGTCTTTTATTTACTAAGTCATATTCGAATATGAGGTTCATAAACAAAGGAACAGATTGCACAGCGGAATAACAATGTATAAACTTTGTATTACTTAGAAACATGAGATTCAATACACAACTTCTTAACAGTCTCATAGACAATCACTAGTTCATCCCTAGCATCATCTAACCACACGTTACACAGCCTCTCACTGACCGAGCCTTCACGGCTCCTTGGCTTGACCAGAACCATCCTTAGTTCCTGAAACCACAACCAGATAAGCATTAATCATAACCGAGAATAGAACGGATTGATTCTACAATGCCTGGCTTGGTTCCTAGAACTTAGATAAACCTCAGTCAACATAATCATAAAACGTATGAACCTACCTACCGTATCCTAAGTCATTCAACCAACCACCCCTTGACTTAGAATCAGATAGATAGTCAAAAATAAGATAGAAGACACGAACAGATCCGGATCGTCCCCAAAGACCAATCCGTCTAACCGGATAGAATCTTGGTGCGACCGGCCAATGAAGTCCGGCTCAATGGCCCAACGGACTTCCTTACCTGATCCGGCCTTAGGCCTGGATCCAATCAGCCGAGTAACCCTCAAGCCTAATCTGGAAGGCTTAGCAACCGGTCAGACCTTGCGACTCTATCTCTTATTTTTATCGTTGTTGTTCTCGTGTTCTGATTGCTTGATGTGTGGTAATTAACAGATATCCGGGTCCTCTGGGAAATTAGGGTTTTCCTAGTTTCCTTATTTAAACGGAAATCGACAGTGCGAATTTCGGTTCCCACAGTTTGGCGCTAGAAGGAGGGGGATACGGATCAATCTAACCCGCAAAAGCCACACACAGTCAGACATGTCAACCAACGACGCGGATAACGTGAAAACTCCTCTTAACGGAGGCAGCGGCACCGATCTCCACACTCCAGCAGCGGACGTATCCGCGGCCAACGCGCAAGCCAACGCCGCGACGCTCGAGGAGTTCAAAAAGATGTTCGCCACCTATGAGAAAAGGTCGGAAGAACAGGATAAGCTCGTGAATACCTTGACCAAACAGGTTGAAACCTTAACGGCAAGGACCCAAGCAATCCGTCCCCGCGGAACCACCAAAATCCGCGGGAAGAGGCTCGACTTCGCCACCCCACTCGATAGAACAGGAGTCGCGCGGGAACGACCTTCCGGTCAAAACCCTAGCGAGAAATCTCCCATCGAAAAGGGGAACTCTGAAAGTCTTCCGCCCCCTGCAAAGGACTCGGAGGATAACGAAGCCGAACACATTGACCTGGATCCTAGCGATGTCTCCAACGACACCGACGAGGATGTCGACAGACATCCAAGAAGGACCAGGAGCCGATCTGCTCGGAAAGGCTCCCCGTTCGAAAAACCAATGACGGAAGAAGAAGAGATCGCCTATTGGAACGAACAGGAGGAGCTGGCTGAAAGGCAAACCGAGCTCACTCGCAGTAAACGCCGACAGGCTCGGAAATCTACTGACGAGACATCGGATATCCGCGATCTTCGCGACTACATCACCAAGACTGCGGCAGAAGTGAGAGCCGTAAAGTCTCAAATCCATCATGCTACTAGTGCTGCCCCCGAGATCGATCGACTGCTAGAAGGAGCTCGAAAGACCCCCTTTACCAGTCGCATTTCGGACATGAGGGTGTCCGATCCGGGAAAGATCAAAGTACCGAAGTACGATGGTACGGCCGATCCAAAAGCGCACCTTCAGGCTTTCCACATCGCGATGGGAAGAGCAAGACTGAAGGACGGCGAAAAAGATGCCGGCTATTGCCGCCTGTTCGTCGAAAATCTTGAAGGAGCAGCGCTCGAATGGTTCGCACGCCTTCGTCGCAACACCATCGGGAGTTTTCGACAGCTCGCATCGGAATTTCTCAAACAGTACTCTGTATTCATAGACAGAGAAACCTCCGATGTTGACCTCTGGAGTCTCTCCCAGAGGGAAGACGAACCCCTCCGCGAGTTTATCAGTCGGTTCAAGCTGATAATGTCCAGGGTCAGCGGGATAAGCGACAAAGTGGCCATCGACGCGCTGAGAAAGACGCTCTGGTACAAGTCGAAATTCAGAAAATGGATAACTCTCGACAAACCGCGAACGATCCAGGACGCCCTCCACAAAGCAACGGACTACATCATAGTCGAGGAAGAAACTAAAGTCTTATCGCAAAAACATAAGCCGGCAAGACCATCCTCGAAAGACGCAGATCCGAAGGGGAAAAAGAAGAACTCTCGTAACGACAAGTACGTCCATCACGAGGGGGAAGATCTCCAAGGGGCGCATAACTATGCGATCAATTCGGATCAAGGCCGGACCACGGGCAACACATGGACTCGCAATCAAGGGTATGACGAAAACACCTTCTGCGAGTTCCACCAATCCCGAGGACACTCCACGACCAACTGCAAAGTCTTGGGAGCAAGACTGGCCGCGAAGCTACTCGCTGGAGAGCTTTCGGAAGTAACTAGCGTCAAGGATCTCATCCTCGATTCTGATCGGCCTCCAAAGACGGATAGAAATCCGCCCGCTGAAAAATCCCCTCAACGAAACCAACCTGGGGATAAACGCGGTAGGAGGCCGGATGACAAAGGGAACGATAACAATCGTCGCAGAGTCAATATGATCATCGGAGGATCACAATACTGCGGCGATACCGTGTCGGCCATCAAGGCTTACCAACGGAAGGCAGAGTCAAGTGCAAATTGGCCTACATGGTCTCCTCCTCGAGACGGCCAAAGTTGCTCGATCACCTTCACAGAGGAAGAAGCCGGCGGTATCGACCAACCTCACTGCGACCCGCTCGTCATAGATCTCGTCATACGAGATTTAGAAGTCGGAAGGGTACTCGTCGACACGGGAAGCACGGTCAACGTAATCTTCCGCGACACTCTCAAGCGGATGAGTATCGAACTCGGAGAAGTAATTCCGACGCCAAAACCGCTCACGGGTTTTTCAGGCGAAGTGTCGATGACTCTCGGATCAATCCAATTGCCAGTCATGGCCAAGGAGATCACGAAAATCGTCGAGTTCGCGGTAGTCGATCATCCCGCTATCTACAACGTGATCATGGGAACCCCATGGCTCAACGCCATGCAGGCAGTTCCGTCAACCTACCACCTGGGTCTCAAGTTCCCAACGCCGAGCGGAGTCGCGGCCATCTGGGGATGCCAAAAACAGTCGCGACTATGCTTCCTCGCGGAGCATAAGTTAAGGCAAATCACGGCTTCTGCAACTGCAAACGGCAAACGTGCGAAGATAGATCGATCTTCAGCCAAAAGTGCCCCGGGAGAAGACGAAGTAAAATCGTCTATCGACGCAAACGCATCGGACGTCGAAGCTCGACATAAATCCAAAGCCCACGCGACAACTCAACCGGAACATCCGGAAAATAGCGTCGACCCAGCCACGATCGACACGGTCAAGGCGGACATCGCGACATCTACCGCCGAGTAAGAACACTCGCGGCATGAAACAGAACTACGAGATGGCTTGATCCTCGAAAGGGGTACGTAGGCAGCTCGTCAAAAGACGAGTTCAGCTATCCCCCTCTCTAAAAAGGGGGGGGGAATGGGTGCGTATACTCCCACTTAGAAAAATCTTCATTATTGTAATCGAGTTTTTAGAAACTTCAAAAACTTCTACTACAATATACGTTGTCCTTTTTATCGAAAACGTTTACGCTTCAGTAAAACACAAAAGAAACTTTCAGGACACGCCTGAAAACGTTAAGACTCTTGTCTGCGGCCCCTTCCGGCCCAAAAATCGTAAAGATTATCATCTTTCAAACACGCAAAAATACACGTATAATCCTCGAAATAACTGCGAGACGTCGCAAAAGTTAAAATTCGAGGACAATGCTAACAAATTGTCCGAACGCGACCACCAAAAACCTTACACCCCGTTCGTCGATTGGCCCCGACGAACACGCCAGCCGTCTTAAACAAACGCAATTCGATCACTCTTTTGATCTTTAAAAACGTCCAGCACAAGGACAAAAGCGCGCTACAACAAAAATCCGAAATTTTGGTTTAGCACTTCCAGTTGATTCTGAGAAGATGCTCGATTCGTACCATACAAGTCATATAAGCCGAGAACATATCGCGGACTTTAAATCGATGCGAATCAGGAAGAAATCGCAACAGGAAAAACGATAGCCGGCTAGTCACCGCACAAACCTTAACCGAAAGTAAACCTAGGTCTTGCCCTAAACCCAACGCTCTGGTCTCAAACATCTCAAGGCATGATATCTAAAAGATACGAGATCCTAAACCATGTCTCTCCGTTCGTATCTCAATGTTCTCGAAAATCGTAAAGATAAGTAAATTTTTACGAAAATCACGAACGAACCAACAGATTGAACGTCTAATCAGAACTAAATACGAGACGACAACTCATATTTACTTCAACCCTACTCAGGAAAACTCGAAACAAAACATTCATCATATAAATAAACCGCGTAAAGCGGCAAGGGATTCAAAGCCACCAACGGCCAGTCCCGGTAAATACAAATACGGCCATCTAGGCCTAAACAAAATCCAAATTGAAAGGGCCACACTCGGCCGAAAACAGATAAAAGGATAACTGATCCATCCCTCATAATCCAAAGTCAAAGTCCCCGGACAACGAAGCACCGAACGCATCCGCGGGACGATCCACTTCCTCGCCACCATCGGGAAACCCGGTCGGAACCTCCTCGGTATCAGGGGAAACCGGGATGGAATCCCAGAACCCTTGAATCCGCTCGTCGATCGGAGGGATAAGCGCCTCGACATGGGCACGTTCGTTCATCCCACTCTTCATCAAGCTCATTTCCTCTTCAAACACATAGTTATCGGCTCGCGTCCTCCAAAGACTTCCGAC
The DNA here is from genome assembly GCF_020379485.1 of Brassica napus. NCBI lineage: Eukaryota > Viridiplantae > Streptophyta > Magnoliopsida > Brassicales > Brassicaceae > Brassica > Brassica napus. The sequence goes on along the minus strand of NW_026016590.1, from coordinate 596,959 downwards.
CGAACCGCGGCACTCGCGAAAGTCACCCACCGAGGTAAAGGCATTCTTGAGGTTCCCATACTCAACCTGGAATTGAGAGGCACGAGTCTTCATCACCTCGACGATTTCCCTTTTGCCTTTCCTTTCCGCTTTGCGGATTGCCCGTGCATGATCACGAGTAAGTTGCGCTTCTCGCTCCAACATCTCGCCTTGCACACGAGCGAGATCCCGCTCCGCTTTCTCCGCTTTGAAGCGGTAGACCATGGCTTCTCTATGGCCCGCCTTAATGGCCGAGCCCAGCAAGCTCAGGCCCTGCAAAATCGATTGACATGTTATAAATATATACATAGGACAATCACCAAAATATTCTCAAAAAACTAACCCCATTGATGATGCGAGATCCTTCCGCAACGACTCTCGGCCTCGCCGATTCTTTCGTAGGAGGAGGAGCATCGAAACCCGGTGGCAGACCAGCGAAGAAATTGTCGAAATCTGGAATAGGGGCCTCGCTCGAACCACTCCCATCGCCGTAAGCAAGGTTCGGATCCCATCCTGGAAGCACAGAGTCATCCATCGAAAACTCTATGTCGCCAAGATCGACATCTTTTCCCTTCCAAGAGCTCGACTCCGGCATAGCTGTTGGAGCTTCGACGGGATTCTGGTTGTCAGGTTCGGAGTCGCTTTCCGTGTCCGCAGCCAAAGCAGGACCGGGTTGCACGAATCTCAATGCCTTCCGAACCCTCTTCGGCGTAAAAGAAGTCCAGAAGAAGGGACCGTTCCTGAGAAGATCCCTCACCGCAATGATGTCCTCAGGGAACGGAGCAAGAAGGTTGATGAAGGGACGATCATTCGGCAACCTCCGGAACAGTGGAATGCAACTCTCTTCGACGGACGCAGCGTCTACACGAACAAAGAAAAAGAACTTCTTCCACGAGTTGAAGTTCGAAATGAACTTCTTAACCACTGACATAAATTTCCGAGGGGCCAACCTATGCTTATCCGTATCTGTGACAAGTTGAAGCCTCAAAAGCGCTTCATAATGATCGACGGAAAGGGAAAGGCCATGCTCGTAGCTTAGGATCAGGATCCCGATAAGATGCTGAATGGCAAGGGGAGTCAACTGACTTATCGCGACTTCGAAACGATCCAACACTCGGACGAGAATTTCGGGTATTGGGAACCATAGGCGACAACGTACTACGAACGCCTCGTAGCAAGTAAAGTAACCCTATGGGGGACTGTTAGCACATTCCCCGCGGCGGGGAACCCGTAATTCCACAGCATCCGGGATATGGTAGAAAGATCGCATGATCGCGAGAAACTCGTCAGTACTCCTGCTTGCATCCCCTTCCTCGACTCCACGATGGACCAGGACCGGGAACGGCTTCTCCTTGGGAGGGTCAACGAGCCATAATGAGCAACCCACTCGTTCTCGGCAGGATGCACCGAGTGAGGCACGAACTCCATCTTCGGAACGATGAGCTCTTCATAAGGACTCGCGGACGAAGACCCTTTTTTTGCAATCTTTTTCTTGCTCGACATCTTTACACTTCTCCTGAGAGAATAGAGGAAAAGGGTGGAGAGAAAGATAGGAAGTTTCTCTTAAGAAAGATCTTAGAGAAAGACAAGAAAGTGAAAAAATTATGGAACAAGTTACCTCCCTTCTTATAGGCATGAGGATTTACTATTCAAGCTCGGACTTTCGGATATTAATTCCATCCATCACGCCTAACTTGCCAAACATGCCTAACCGCATGCTAGGATCCTACGATGCATGATCCTAACGGGCTGGGGGGCTAACTGTTGGGGTCAAAAACGGTTACGACGGAATTACCACCCGAAAATCCTCGGAGATCGTATTTCCGAAAGAGTTAGTAAAAGGAGAGATGTAATTTTCGTAAAAATAACCAATACGAAGTTTTTACGAAGAAGTATCCTTTGGGATTCAAACCGAACAAACCAAGCTCGGTCACCGCGCATACACGCCGTCCGATCGCTATGCAGCAACCAAACCTGAGCCAAAGCTCGGTCGCTAGGTAGCGACCGAGCGATCGTCCCGCTCGGTCGCTACGTAGCGACCGAGCTCGAGCCAAAGCTCGGTCGCTACGTAGCGACCGAGCGATCGTCCCGCTCGGTCGCTACGTAGCGACCGAGCTCGGCCAAAGCTCGGTCGCTACGCAGTGACCGAGCGATCGTCCCGCTTGTTGGGGTCAAAAACGGTTACGACGGAATTACCACCCGAAAATCCTCAGAGATCGTATTTCCGAAAGAGTTAGTAAAAGAAGGGATGTAATTTTCGTAAAAATAACCTATACGAGGTTATTTCTACGAAGAAGTATTCTTTGGGATTCAAACCGAACGATCGTCCCGCTCGGTCGCTACGTAGCGACCGAGCTCGGGCCAAAGCTCGGTCGCTACGTAGCGACCGAGCGATCGTCCCGCTCGGTCGCTACGTAGCGACCGAGCTCGAGCCAAAGCTCGGTCGCTACGTAGCGACCGAGCGATCGTCCCGCTCGGTCGCTACGTAGCGACCGAGCTCGAGCCAAAGCTCGGTCGCTACGTAGCGACCGAGCGATCGTCCCGCTCGGTCGCTACGTAGCGACCGAGCTCAGCCAAGCTCGGTCGCTACGTAGCGACCGAGCGATCGTCCCGCTCGGTCGCTACGTAGCGACCGAGCTCGAGCCAAAGCTCGGTCGCTACGTAGCGACCGAGCGATCGTCCCGCTCGGTCGCTACGTAGCGACCGAGCGATCGTCCCGCTCGGTCGCTACGTAGCGACCGAGCTCAGCCAAGCTCGGTCGCTACGTAGCGACCGAGCGATCGTCCCGCTCGGTCGCTACGTAGCGACCGAGCGATCGTCCCGCTCGGTCGCTACGTAGCGACCGAGCTCGAGCCAAAGCTCGGTCGCTACGTAGCGACCGAGCGATCGTCCCGCTCGGTCGCTACGTAGCGACCGAGCTCAAGCCGAAGCTCGGTCGCTACGTAGCGACCGAGCACTCGTTTCGCTCGGTCGCTACATAGCGACCGGGCTCGAGCCAAAGTTCGGTCGCTGTGTAGCGATTGAACCTTTCCGAACATCGATACGACACCAGTCCTTGCATTCTCGTCAAACCTTCGAATGCTATCTCCCGAAGACCGTAGCAAGCTCAGTCCATGTTTCCCGCTATTCTAATTCATCGATCAAACTTCGCGGATTAGAAACCGCGGAAAACTCGTAGTAAACGTGTCGAGTCGGAAGACGGCCCAAAGGGACCTAAAACACGACTCGAGGCCCATCCTACGATTTTTCCTAACCAAAAGCCCGTGAACCACAGCATGGTTCGCGCTTGGCCCACGAGGAAGGATAAATGTCAAGTTTCCGCGGATAAATACGGAAGTTTTGAAGATAATTGTGAAGATCGGGAAAAATGGAATATCTCCATTTTTATGCTATGACGGCTTAAGGGCAGAAGAGTAAAAGCGTAAACCGACCTTGGAGCTAGTATATAAGGAGTCCTAGGCGAGGAGCAGAGGGAGAACTTTTTCAGAGCAAACTTAGCACTTAGAGCGATTTAGGCAACTTTCCGTTTTTGTTATTTCGAGCTGCGACTCAATTAGGTTTAGCCGTCTTAGGGTTGCTAGAACTAGGAATCTCGCCGACAGCTCTCGAGCCCAGGCTTATACCTTGTTGTAACGCTCATACGCAGATTCGGAATAAGATCTACTTTGCTCTCTTTTCGATTTCTTATTTTTATCGTTGTTATTCTCGTGTTCTGATTGCTTGACGTGTGGTAATTAACAGATATCCGGGTCCTCTGGGAAACTAGGGTTTTCTTAGTTTCCTTATTTAAACGGAAATCGACAGTGCGAATTTCGGTTCCCACAGTTTGGCGCTAGAAGGAGGGGGCCTTACGGATCAATCTAACCCGCAAAAGCCACACACAGTCAGACATGTCAACCAACGACGCGGATAACGTGCAAACTCCCCTTAACGGAGGCAGCGGCACCGATCTCCACACTCCGGTAGCGGACGTATCTGCGGCCAACGCGCAAGCCAACGCCGCGACTCTCGAGGAGTTTAAAAAGATGTTCGCCACCTATGAAAAAAGGTCGGAAGAACAGGATAAGCTCGTGAATACCTTGACCAAACAGGTTGAAACCTTAACGGCAAGGACCCAAGCTATCCGTCCCCGCGGAACCACCAAAATCCGCGGGAAGAGGCTCGATTTCGCCACCCCACTCGATAGAGCAGGAGTCGCGCGGGAACGACCTTCCGGTCAAAACCCCAGCGAGAAGTCTCCCATCGAGAAGGGGAACTCTGAAAGTCTTCCGCTCCCTGCAAAGGACTCGGAGGATAACGAAGCCGAACACATTGACCTGGATCCTAGCGATGTCTCCAACGACACCGACGAGGATGTCGACAGACATCCAAGAAGGACCAGAAGCCGATCCGCTCGGGAAGGCTCCCCGTTCGAAAAACCAATGACGGAAGAAGAAGAAGTCGCCTATTGGAACGAACAAGAGGAGCTGGCCGAAAGGCAAACCGAGCTCACTCGCAGTAAGCGCCGACAGGCTCGGAAATCCACTGACGAGACATCGGATATCCGCGATCTTCGCGACTACATCACCAAGACTGCGGCAGAAGTGAGAGCCGTAAAGTCTCAAATCCATCATGCTACTAGTGCTGCCCCCGAGATCGATCGACTGCTGGAAGGAGCTCGAAAGACCCCCTTTACCAGTCGCATTTCGGACATGAGGGTGTCCGATCCGGGAAAGATCAAAGTACCGAAGTACGATGGTACGGCCGATCCGAAAGCGCACCTTCAGGCTTTCCACATCGCGATGGGAAGAGCAAGACTGAAGGACGGCGAAAAGGATGCCGGCTATTGCCGCCTGTTCGTCGAAAATCTTGAAGGAGCAGCGCTCGAATGGTTCGCACGCCTTCGTCGCAACACCATCGGGAGTTTTCGACAGCTCGCATCGGAATTCCTCAAACAGTACTCTGTATTCATAGACAGGGAAACCTCCGATGTTGATCTCTGGAGTCTCTCCCAGAGGGAAGACGAACCCCTCCGCGAGTTTATCAGTCGGTTCAAACTGATAATGTCCAGGGTCAGCGGGATAAGCGACAAAGTGGCCATCGACGCGCTGAGAAAGACGCTCTGGTACAAGTCGAAATTCAGAAAATGGATAACTCTCGACAAACCGCGAACGATCCAGGACGCCCTCCACAAAGCAACGGACTATATCATAGTGGAGGAAGAAACTAAAGTCTTATCGCAAAAACATAAGCCGGCAAGACCATCCTCGAAAGACGCAGATCCGAAGGGGAAAAAGAAGAACTCTCGTAACGACAAGTACGTCCATCACGAGGGGGAAGATCTCCAAGGGGCGCATAACTATGCGATCAGTTCGGATCAAGGCCGGACCACGGGCAACACATGGACTCGCAATCAAGGGTATGACGAAAACACCTTCTGCGAGTTCCACCAATCCCGAGGACACTCCACGACCAATTGCAAAGTCTTGGGAGCAAGACTGGCCGCGAAGCTGCTCGCTGGAGAACTTTCGGAAGTAACTAGCGTCAAGGATCTCATCCTCGATTCTGATCGGCCTCCAAAGACGGACAGAAATCCGCCCGCCGAAAAATCTCCTCAACGAAACCAACCTGGGGATAAACGCGGTAGGAGGCCGGATGACAAAGGGAACGATAACAATCGTCGCAGAGTCAATATGATCATCGGAGGATCTCAATACTGCGGCGATACCGTGTCAGCCATCAAGGCTTACCAACGGAAGGCAGAATCAAGCGCAAATTGGCCTACATGGTCTCCTCCTCGAGACGGCCAAAATTGCTCGATCACCTTCACGGAGGAAGAAGCCGGCGGTATCGACCAACCTCACTGCGACCCGCTCGTCATAGATCTCGTCATACGAGATTTAGAAGTCGGAAGGGTACTCGTCGATACGGGAAGCACGGTCAACGTAATCTTCCGCGACACTCTCAAGCGGATGAGTATCGAACTCGGAGAGGTAATTCCGACGCCAAAACCACTCACGGGTTTTTCAGGCGAAGTGTCGATGACTCTCGGATCAATCCAATTGCCAGTCATGGCCAAGGAGATCACGAAAATCGTCGAATTCGCGGTAGTCGACCATCCCGCTATCTACAACGTGATCATGGGAACCCCATGGCTCAACGCCATGCAGGCAGTTCCGTCAACTTACCACCTGGGTCTCAAGTTCCCAACGCCGAGCGGAGTCGCGGCCATCTGGGGATGCCAAAAACAGTCGCGACTATGCTTCCTCGCGGAGCATAAGTTAAGGCAAATCACGGCTTCTGCAAACGGCAAACGCGCGAAGATAGATCGATCTTCGGCCAAAAGCGCCCCGCACAAGGACGAAGTAAAATCGTCTGTCAACGCAAACGCATCGGACGTCGAAGCTCGACATAAATCCGAAGCCCACGCGACAACTCAACCGGAACATCCGGAAAATAGCGTCGACCCAGCCACGATCGACACGGTCAAGGCGGACATCGCGACACCAACCGCCGAGTAAGAACACTCGCGGCATGAAACAGAACTACGAGATGGCTTGATCCTCGAAAGGGGTACGTAGGCAGCTTGTCAAAAGACGAGTTCAGCTATCCCCCTCTCTAAAAAGGGGGGGGAGTGGGTGCGTATACTCGTATACTCCCACAATCGCCATTATTGTAATCGAGTTTTTAGAAACATAAAAATTTTTACAATATACACTGTCTTTTTATCGAAAACGCTTACGCTTCAGTTTACGCTCGTCTGCGGCCTCATCCGGCCCAAAAATCGTAAAGATTATCACCTTTCAAACACGCATAATCCTCGAAAATAACTGCGAGACGTCGCAAAAAGTTAAAATTCGAGGACAATGCTAAACAAATTGTCCGAACGCGACCACCAAAAACCTTACACCCCGTTCGTCGATTGGCCCCGACGAACACGCCAGCCGTCTTAAACAAACGCAATCCGATCACTCTTTTGATCTTTAAAAACGTCCAGCACAAGGACAAAAGCGCGCTACAACAAAAATCCGAAATTTTGGTTTAGCACTTCCAGTTGATTCTGAGAAGATGCTCGATTCGTACCATACAAGTCATATAAGCCGAGAACATATCGCGGACTTTAAATCGGTGCGAGTCAGGAAGAAATCGCAACAGGAAAAACGATAGCCGGCTAGTCACCGCACAAACCTTAACCGAAAGTAAACCTAGGTCTTGCCCTAAACCCAACGCTCTGGTCTCAAACATCTCAAGGCATGATATCTAAAAGATACGAGATCATAAACCATGCCTCTCCGTTCGTATCTCAATGTTCTCGAAAATCGTAAAGACAGATAAATTTTACGAAAATCACGAACGAACCAACAGATTGAACGTCTAATTAGAACTACATACGAGACGACAACTCGTATTTACTTCAACCCTACTCAGGAAAAACTCGAAACGAAACATTTATCATATAAATAAACCGCGTAAAGCGGCAAGGGATTCAAAGCCACCAACGGCCAGTCCCCGAAATACAAATACGGCCATCTTGGCCTAAACGAAATCCAAATTCAAAGGGCCACATTCGGCCGAAAACAAGGATAACTGATCCATCCCTCATAATCCAAAGTCGAAGTCCCCGGACAACGAAGCACCAAACGCATCCGCAGGACGATCCACTTCCTCGCCACCGCCGTGAAAATCGATCGGGACCTCCTCGGTATCAGGAGAAACCGGGATGGAATCCCAGAACCCTTGAATCCTCTCGTCGATCGGAGGGATAAGCGCCTCAGCGTGGGCACGGTCACTCATCCCACTCTTCATCAAGCTCATTTCCTCTTCAAACACATAGTCGTCGGCTTGCGTCCTCCAAAGACTTCCGACCGAACCACGGCACTCGCGAAAGTCGCCCACCGAGGTAAAGGCATTCTTAAGATTCCCGTACTCAACCTGGAACTGAGATGCGCGAGTCTTCATCACCTCGACGATCTCTCTTTTGCCTTTCCTCTCCGATCTGCGAACAGCCCGCGCATGATCACGAGTAAGCTGTGCCTCTCGCTCCAGCATCTCGCCTTGCACGCGGGCGAGATCCCGCTCCGCTTTCTCCGCCTTGAAGCGGTAGACCATGGCTTCTCTATGACCCGCCTCGATGGCCGAGCCCAGCAAGCTCAGGCCCTGCAAAATCAATAGGCGTGTTACAAATCCATACATAGGATAATCACTAAAAAATTCCCAAAAAAAACTAACCCCATTGATGATGCGAGATCCTTCCGCAACGACTCTCGGCCTCGCCGATTCTTTCGTAGGAGGAGGAGCATCGAAACCCGATGGCAGCCCAGCAAAGAAATCATCGAAGTCCGGAATGGGGGCCTCGCTCGAACCGCTTCCGTCGCCGTAAGCAAGGTTCGGATCCCATCCTGGAAGCATAGAGTCATCCATCGAAAACTCTATGTCGCCGAGATCGACATCTTTTCCCTTCCAAGAGCTCGACTCCGGCGCGGCTGTCGGAGCTTCAACGGGACTCTGGCCGTCGGGTTCGGAGTCGCTTCCCGTATCCGCGTCCAAAGCTGGACCAGGTTGCACAAATTTCAGTGCCTTCCGAACCCTTCTCGGCGTGAAAGAAGTCCAGAAGAAGGGACCATTCCTGAGAAGATCCCTCACCGCGATAATGTCCTCAGGGAACGGAGCAAGAGGATTGATGAAGGGACGATTGTTCGGCAACCTCCGGAACAGTGGAATGCAACTCTCTTCGACGGACGCAGCGTCCAAACGAACAAAGAAAAAGAACTTCTTCCACGAGTTGAAGTTCGAAATGAACTTCTTAACCACCGACATAAATTTCCGAGGGACAAACCTATGCTTATCCGTATCCTTGACAAGTTGAAGCCTCAAAAGCGCTTCATAATGATCGACGGAAAGGGAAAGGCCATGCTCATAGCTTAGGATCAAGATCCCAATAAGGTGCTGAATGGCAAGGGGTGTCAACTGACTTATCGCGACTTCGAAACGGTCCAACACTCGGACGAGAATTTCGGGTATGGGGAACCAGAGGCGACAACGCACTATGAACACCTCATAACAAGTAAAGTAACCCTCCGGGGGGTTGTTAGCACATTCCCCGCGGCAGGGAACCCGGAACTCCACAACATCCGGGATGCGGTAGAACGACCGCATCGTCGCGAGAAACTCGTCAGTGGTCCTACTTGCGTCCTTTCCCTCGACTCCACGATGGACCAGGACCGGGAATGGCTTCTCCTTGGGAGGGATCAACGAGCCGTAATGAGCAACCCACCATGCCTCGTTCTCGGCAGGATGCACCGAGTGAGGCACGAACTCCATCTTCGGAACGACGAGCTCTTCGTAAGGACTCGCGGACGAAGACCCTTTTTTCGCAATCTTTTTCTTGCTCGACATCTTTACACTTCTCTTAAGAGAATAGAGGAAAAGGGTGGAGAGAAAGATAGAAAGTTTTTTTGAAAGATCTTAGAGAAAAACAAGAAAGTGAAAAAATTATGGAACAAGTTACCTCTCTTCTTATAAGACATGAGGATTTACTATTCAAGCTCGGACTTTCGCATATTAATTCCATCCATCACGCCTAACTTGCCAAACATGCCTAACCGCACGCTAGGATCCCCCCATGCATGATCCTAACGGGCTGGGGGGCTAACTGTTGGGGTCAAAAACGGTTACGACGGAATTACCACCCGAAAATCCTCAGAGATCGTATTTCCGAAAGAGTTAGTAAAAGAAGGGATGTAATTTTCGTAAAAATAACCTATACGAGGTTATTTCTACGAAGAAGTATTCTTTGGGATTCAAACCGAACGATCGTCCCGCTCGGTCGCTACGTAGCAACCGAGCTCGGGCCAAAGCTCGGTCGCTACGTAGCGACCGAGTGATCGTCCCGCTCGGTCGCTACGTAGCGACCGAGCTCAGCCAAGCTCGGTCGCTACGTAGCGACCGAGCGATCGTCCCGCTCGGTCGCTACGTAGCGACCGAGCTCGAGCCAAAGCTCGGTCGCTACGTAGCGACCGAGCGATCGTCCCGCTCGGTCGCTACGTAGCGACCGAGCGATCGTCCCGCTCGGTCGCTACGTAGCGACCGAGCTCAGCCAAGCTCGGTCGCTACGTAGCGACCGAGCGATCGTCCCGCTCGGTCGCTACGTAGCGACCGAGCTCGAGCCAAAGCTCGGTCGCTACGTAGCGACCGAGCGATCGTCCCGCTCGGTCGCTACGTAGCGACCGAGCTCAGCCAAGCTCGGTCGCTACGTAGCGACCGAGCGATCGTCCCCCTCGGTCGCTACGTAGCGACCGAGCTCGGGCCAAAGCTCGGTCGCTACGTAGCGACCGAGCGATCGTCCCGCTCGGTCGCTACGTAGCGACCGAGCTCAAGCCGAAGCTCGGTCGCTACGTAGCGACCGAGCACTCGTTTCGCTCGGTCGCTACATAGCGACCGGGCTCGAGCCAAAGTTCGGTCGCTGTGTAGCGATTGAACCTTTCCGAACATCGATACGACACCAGTCCTTGCATTCTCGTCAAACCTTCGAATGCTATCTCCCGAAGACCGTAGCAAGCTCAGTCTATGTTTCCCGCTATTCTAATTCATCGATCAAACTTCGCGGATTAGAAACCGCGGAAAACTCGTAGTAAACGTGTCGAGTCGGAAGACGGCCCAAAGGGACCTAAAACACGACTCGAGGCCCATCCTACGATTTTTCCTAACCAAAAGCCCGTGAACCACAGCATGGTTCACGCTTGGCCCACGAGGAAGGATAAATGTCAAGTTTCCGCGGATAAATACGGAAGTTTTGAAGATAATTGTGAAGATCGGGAAAAATGGAATATCTCCATTTTCATGCTATGACGGCTTAAGGGCAGAAGAGTAAAAGCGTAAACCGACCTTGGAGCTAGTATATAAGGAGTCCTAGGCGAGGAGCAGAGGGGAGAACTTTTTCAGAGCAAACTTAGCACTTAGAGCAATTTAGGCAATTTTCCGTTTTTGTTATTTCGAGCTGCGACTCAATTAGGTTTAGCCGTCTTAGGGTTGCTAGAACTAGGAATCTCGCTGACAGCTCTCGAGCCCAGGCTTATACCTTGTTGTAAACGCTCATACGCAGATTCGGAATAAGATATTCTTTGCTCTCTTTTCGATTTCTTATTTTTATCGTTGTTGTTCTCGTGTTCTGATTGCTTGATGTGTGGTAATTAATAGATATCCGGGTCCTCTGGGAAATTAGGGTTTTCCTAGTTTCCTTATTTAAACGGAAATCGACAGTGCGAATTTCGGTTCCCACAATGAGTAGGATTTCGGTTTGATCACACATTTGGAAAACGTCCCATACCATTCTCCTAAGCGTCTTACTATTGCGAATGCTCACACCATTCTTAACAGCCACTATAATATACCTCAATCCCCATCATACTAAGATACTTAACATCATGTTCTTCCAATGATTGGAACGAACACCCAGAGTTTCCTCATTCTTTCTTTGGACGGATTCAGATTGGAATTGATTCATTCCATCTGACTCGATCAATGGAAACCTACCTTGACTTATACCGAGTCCTAACTGATCCATCTGATCAGAAGTCCACTCGTGTACTGGTCATGTAGTGTCTCCCTTGAGTCAGATTTTAATATTGCATATGCTTTACTTATTATGAACGGCCATCAAGGGATAACACTTAACTTCAGTAGAATGCTGCACGTTTATTTCAACCTAAGCCACTCTCTGGTTCATGTTAATTCCCTTGTTTAGGTCATCCATAAACAAGTCTTGCATTGCTTCCATCCCTTCCAACCCGTCTATTACTTCTAAATACTAGATCGACCAACCTTTCTGTTTTTAGGTTCTTGCCCTTGGAAAATGTATCTTGGCTAAGCCGGTTCATCTTAGAATTCCCACATTAACAAGCATGATACCCTAGCTTACCTCAACTCTTTCTTGGCTCACCCCAACTAAGGTTTCATAGTCATCATAGTTTTGGAAATAATTTCGGTATGGAACGCATAATCATAGAGCGTTGTCCTAAACAGGATCAAGCATGCTCTGATACTAACTTGTAACACCCCGATCCGGCCGACTAGGCCGTGGTCGAAGCCTTACTTCGCTCGGTCCACTTCCTGTCCGAACCTCTTAATTTTTGCCCTTTATTTATAATATTGCCTAAAGGCGAGGGCTAACTTAAACCTTAGCTAAAAACTTCCTTAGTCATTAATAGCCTAGATCCTTTCAACAGATACGCAGCGGATTATTCTCTAATTAACCATTGGTCTAAAACCAATCTAACACTTGTCTGGTCCAATAACCTTAGCCTTGGTCCGTTTGCTCAACTACCAATTAGCTTAAAGGTCAATCCTAAACCCAAACCAAGCCATACGATTCTGAGGTACCATTCCCCTAAACCATTCTATCTAGATCTACATAAGTAAATGCTAGATCATACCTTTGCCACATCTACGGAGCTTATTAGCTCATCGGTCTTCCATTGACTCGAATTGCTCTTGCTTGACAGCTGGACCACGATCACTCCATGATCTTACTTAAGGTCCTTGTCGTGACTCCTGCATCAAACAGCTCCCCTAGGTACTTAGTCATTCAACCAACCATCCCCACAGACATAAGTAACCTTTGAGAAGTCTTCGAAAGGATAAGGATATGTATTTGGCCTATCTCGGCTCAAGCACAATCCGAAATCCTTTTGCCTTATAGGCAATAGTACAAAGCCCATCTTCTGGACTGACAAAGCTCATGAGATCCTATGTCAATCAACCAACCATCCTCACATGACTTGGAACTGATGAGTCATCATCTGGCCTGACCAGCCTTGGGACTTAACCCAAACAACAGATATGACTTGTTCATACCAACCGATGCATTCATTAATCAGGTTAGTACTGACACCTTAGACCATCATCCAGAGGTCAGGTCGTCCATACTCAACCATGATCAGATATTACACGGCTTTCCATGAACAATCACACCTAGGCTTAGTACCTGTGGTCTACGACACATAGTACTAGTCATACACTTCGTCATGACTCTTAGCCAATCTCGAAGTTATCAACACCAAGGTTGATATCTAGAAGCATCACATCAATACTCTTACTCCAGCAACGTGACTATCCATACTAGTGTTCGGCCATCGGACCATCGTCATGAAACATGATCCGACCACTAGACTTGATAAGCCATCGTCCACTTAGCATGTACTGATATAACCGGCCTTCCGTTGCCATCATGTGGGTCTACACCCTACATAAGGCATATGGCGCCTATCCTACTCACCAACCCGAGGTTGATTGTAAGATATCCCACTTCGCCTTTGTGGCTAGAACCATCCAACCATAGCCGGATCATCCATAGTCCCGTCTAACCGTCTGGTTAAGATCTAGGTGCGATCGGCCAGTTATAAGTCCGGCCCAAAGGCTCACGGACCTTCTAAACTGATCCGACCCAAAGCCTGGATCCATACCACATATTAAGGCCCAAGACAAAACCGGATTGCCTTGCAACCAATCAGACCTTGCGACACAACACTCAGGTTAAACTAACCGTCTGTCCGTTCAACTATGCAGCCGCGGACTGTCCACTTGGTTTGGCCAAAGCCTTGAACCAATGGCACCGTTTGGAACTCCCACCCTTTGGGAACTAGTACCCTTTGGACACACGTGCCTCTTGGCAACTCATGACCCTTGGCAACTCGCACCCGTTCAGATGTTCCAACTGTTTGACCTAACCATCCGTATGGACTGTCTGGTCCGTGCGTGTGTCCGGCCTATGGCCAAAGGACCATGCCTTAACCTAAACAAGTAATGAACCGATGTGACTTTTCAGGGAAGGGTTGCAACCGTTCAGAACAGAACAGAACCGCCCCTATCCAATCGGATCACCTGAGGCCGGTTTAGACCATGCGCGCGCCTAACTCGTCGGTTATGGACCGCGACCGCATTACTCAACCAGAACCACGGTTATAACCAATCCCAACACATCAACAAGGCCACGCCAATGTACAAGAGGAGTAGAAGAAGAAATAGATGATAAGAATAAGAAGAATAGGACACAATCCAAACGCCCATGGCTTGACCGGTTCGGACTGTCCGATGGTCTTAGCCGATGAGTCGGTGGTTACCCCACTGACCCTATCTGACTGAACCACGGGGTTGGAGTCCTTCTCCAGACCTCTCTATATGCCTTGGGTATCAATAACCCCACGGCCTCCTCTCTCCTGAACCGTTCTCCTTGCCGGAGATACTAAACCACCACAACCGAGCCTTTTCCGGCTTGGATCCTCGGTTCTCATTGGGGGACCCCTTTGTTTAGGACGTGTGTCATATGTCTCAGACAGAATGAGACTGAATAATACTGAATGCCTTGATCTCTGGTGGTGCATCCTATATATAGGCAACCAAAGGTCATGTGCGAAGAGACACATCCCTTCGAAGCATCCTTTTGGGACTGATCTTGGCCATCGATTACAATCAATGGTCCAGATCGTATCTGTTCGGAAATGGAAGGTTCCAGACCTTATATGCACGTCCAACCCAAGACCAGACTTGATACCCAAGCCCACGGCCTGTCCACAAGAGCCCAATGACTCATGGACCACATGGCCGGACCTCATTGCCCGCCTCTGACCCTGACCCGGACCATCGGCCCGAAACCAGAACAGTCCGTCGAGCTGTGATGAGCTGACTCCCAGCTGCCTCAGATGAGTGAGCTAGTAGTCCAGCTGGTTGAGCTGACTTAACTTGGAACGAGCTAGGCTGAGCTTGACCGAGCTACGTCTAGCTAATCGAGCTTCCCGTAAGCATCGCCCAGCTTCTGTACAGCTTGTTCTAGCTGACTTCTTTCTCTTATAAGGTTAAGTCTCAGCATCCTGACGTCCTTAACCTTCTATCTTGGCCATGGAACGCAACCTTTAGGTCCTAAGACCGGCTGGTTCGTTTCCTCGAACCATGGCCGTCCCGACGGTCCTTATCCAGGATCGCGGATGTTACAGATGCGGCCATAGCCCATCACATACCTTCTGAATCATCTCAGGGTTCTCCATGTTCTTCTCTTGCTCTCGGTCTCCCATACTTGATCGGAGGTTGCTTCACAAACGGTCAGATCGCCGGAAACCTAACCACCACACAATCGGCCTTGCTTTGGCCGGAATGAAATCGACAGAGAGGACCCCATATTTATAGAAAATGAAGGGGTAAGTCTTGCCCCACGAACAGGCATGACTGGCCATCGGATGGGCACAATCGGCCAAGGGTTACACCCTCTCGGCCCCATGCATCCCTTCGCCAATACCGCATGGGTTTGGCTCGGACAGAGGCCCAAAGCCTTACCCAATTCCTCTGGACTTAGCCCACAGCCTTGTCCCAAGTCCCAATAGTCCATGGCCTCATGGCCGGACCTCCATGGCCCGCCACCGGACCGGACCCGGACCATCGGACCAAAACCAGAACAGTCCATCCAGCTGAGATGAGCTGACCCCCAGCTGCCTCAGCTGCGTGAGCTAGTAGTTCAGCTAGTGGAGCTGACTTAGTAGTGTCCGAGCTGGAGTAAGCTTAACCTAACTCCGTTGAGCTGGTCAAGCTACCTGTTCCACCCGTTCAGCTACCGTCTTGCTCGTCCTAGCTGACTCTCGACTTGTGTAAGGTTAAGTCTATGTTTCCTTACGTCCTTAACCTTCTTATCTGGCCATGGAACGCTTGCCTTGATGTCCTAAGACTGGCTAGTACGTTTCCTCAAACCATGGCCGTCCCAATGATCCTATTCAGGATCCGGGATGTTACACATACCATGCACCAGCAACCATTGGATCAGGAGGATCCTCATTTACTCATACCTGCCTTATTTGGAGCAAACCGACATTAATGTCCAACAGCTCTTTTCTCTTCAGATTAGGCACGACCTCAGCACATTCCAAGCAGTCAAGAAGGTTCCCAGGAAGCTTAGTTATCCCCTAAAACCGCCCAGGTTCAAGAAATATCAGATTCTTTACTTGGAGCAAAAATCCCACAAAAGGCTCCAACGGCTAGTTTTTGATTTCTTTCTTAGTTTTGATTTGTTTCCATTTCTATTTGATTTAGAACGTTAGGACCTTTGTCTCTGAGCATTATATAAGCTCCTAGACGTCCATTGTAAAGAGCACCCTTAATCACCAAGTTAATAGAAAGTTTATTCAGTTTTATCAAAGTTGTTCTTTGTATAAAATATCGGTCTTTAGGATTCAAAGAGAGATTCTTTGTTGTCTTATTGATTTCGTGAGTCTAGTTTGTTTGTGCAACTCAAACAAGCTCAGTACACAGATTGAGAGAGTCAATCAGTTCGATCCATCTTTCCATCAGATTGAGAGATTCAATCAAACCTTCCTCCGCAAATCCACTTCAGTTCATCTTCTAATCAAGCTGAGAGTGATACACATCCAGCAGCTTGATTCCGCCATATCTATCCCTTCTCTTTGTTTATTTATCTTGTTTTATTATCATTATCATTATCATCTCATTTGTTTTCATAATTATTTCTGTTTGCATTATATAACTCTAAAAATCATAAAAATCCGTTCTCTTTGTTTTCAGGTTAAAAGCTTGGTTCCTTCTTCAACCAATTCATGGGTTACCCCCCCCCCCCCCCCCCCCCCCCCTATGCCTACAACACGTGGGCTGTCTGTTCAGTACACACAGGACGTCCGTGGGTGTCCGCCAGCACACACATGACGTCTGTGGCTGTCTGTGACTGTCCGTCAGCACACACAGGACTTTCGTGGCTGTCTGTGGCTGTCCGTTAGCACACACAGGACGTCCATGGCTGTCCGTGTGTGTCAGTATGTGTCCGGCAGCACACACAGGACGTCCGTGGCTGTCCATCAATACACATATCAGCACGTTGGTCCTTGGACTCAGCACGCTGACCCTTCCCGTGGACTGTTCGGGTGATTTTGGCCCACGTGGGCTGTCTGTTCAGTACACACAGGATGTCCGTGGGTGTCCGCCAGCACACACAGGACATCCGTGGCTGTCCGTCAGCACACACAGGCCATCCATGTGTGTCCGTCAGCACACACAGGACGTCTGTGGCTGTCCATCAGTACACATATCAGCACGCTGGTCCTTGGACTCAGCACGCTGGCCCATCCCGTGGACTGTTCGAGTGATTTTGGCCCACGTGGGCTGTCAGTTAAATACACACAGGACGTCCGTGGGTGTCTTCCAGCACACATAGGACGTCTGTGGCTGTCTGTGGCTGTCCGTCAGCATACACAGGACGTCCGTGGCTGTCCGTGGCTGTCCGTCAGCACACACAGGACGTTTGTGGCTGTCCGTGTGTGTCTGTCAGCACACACAGGACATCCGTGGCTGTCCATCAGTACACATATCAGCAAGTTGGTCCTTGAACTCAGCACGATGACCCTTCCCGTGGACTGTTTGGGTGATTTTGGCCCATGTGGGCTGTCTGTTCAGTACACAAAGGACGTCCGTGGGTGTCCGCCAGCACATAGAGGACGTCTGTGGCTGTCCGTGGCTGTCTGTTAGCACACACAGGACGTCTGTGGCTGTCCGTGTGTGTCTGGCAGCACACACAGGACGTCTGTGGCTGTCCATCAGTACACATATCAGCACGCTGGTCCTTGGACTCAGCACGCTGGCCCTTCCCGTGGACTGTTCGCGTGATTTTGGCCCACGTGGGCTGTCTGTTCAGTACACACAGGACGTCCGTGGGTGTCCGTCAGCACACACAGGACGTCTGTGGGTGTCCTTCAGCACACACAGGACGTCCGTGGCTGTCCGTGTGTGTCCGTCAGCACACACAGGACGTCAGTGGCTGTCCATCAGTACACATATCAGCACGCTTGATACGCCTTAAAAGGATCACTCGACCGGATTTGGAAAAGATATGAACTCCAAGAGGACATCTGATTGAATGAGGGGTCACACAAAGGTTGCGGAGTGGCCTTTGATATTCCCGAACCAGATTGTTAACGGATGTGACTCACCGGTCCAACAAAGAGGCGATCTTGAACCGTTGCTTGATATGACTCACAAGACCAACAGACAAGGGCGTTTGCTTGGAGCTAACCACACCAAGAAAACTAGAAAAGTTCTAAACAAAGAACAAAGAGTAAAGACTCAAAAAGTTGAAAGAAAATGGAATGATTTTTTTGATAGAAGTGTTTGCATATTTATAGTAGAAAAAGACATGAAAAGTATTAATGATAGATCTAGATCTGAAAATTAAAGACGAAGTAGAAAATATCTTGAGATCCAGATCTGGCCATAAATGACTAACGTCCAGGTTCGTCTGAACCAAGTGGTTCCTTCGCGGTAAGGAGCAGGATGGACGGGGCGCGTTCTGGACAGTCAGCCGGGTCTTGCTCATGCATCATTCTGGTTCCAGCACGTCCCAAGTCCTTAGACAGTTGTAGAATCCTTGCCTTAGAGAAATTTTGATCATCAAAGTTCAAGAACTGATCATACTGGCCGGCTGATCCATCAGTACGCTCGTCGGGACACTCGGCTTGGATCAGACGGACCAAAAGGGAAAGACTATGGTCTGTTCAGTACACACAGGACGTCCGTGGGTGTCCGCCAGCACAAACAGGACGTCCGTGGCTGTCCGTCAGCACACACAGAACGTTCGTGGCTGTCCATCAGTACACATATCAGCACGCTGGTCCTTGGACTCAGCACGCTGACCCTTCCCCTGGACTGTGTGGGTGATTTTGGCCCACGTGGGCTGTCTGTTCAGTACACACAAGACGTCTGTGTGTGTCCGTCAGCACACACAGGACGTCCGTGTGTAACCTTGTGATGCGGGCATCAAATCAGTAGCTGAACCAGAGGCTAACCAGTTGCACCAATCAGCTAACCAAAGGACCAACCAGGATATGTGTTCAGTAAAAACGGTGTGTCTTACCAACCAGGAGGAATTTGGCCATGAAACCAATTTTCATGCATTCTACACTCAACAAGGAGTCAGGAAAAATTGGAATCATCTTCAAAGCTACTCGGACCAGGAAGATATGAATTTTACAAACCGGAGGTTCTCCAACCCGTCCATCTGCGAGTATCCGAGTTTAGAATTTGTTTCTAGCCCAAAGAAGAAGCGTTCCGACCCAAAACAAAACGTTTACTTCAAGATAGATATCTTATCAAGCCAACAAGCCCAAGAAGAGGAGAAAAGACCACGGAAATCTCAAGATACAATCATTTTACCAGAACCGGTCAAACCGAGCAACTTATGGAAAGATTGGACAATCAACTGGTCCAATTGTTTCCAAACCGAGCTCAACCAACCAGGACGTATTCTACATGATCCAAGGCTTCCAGAATACACATCCACCCGTCCAGAAGAGCCTCCCCTTATATTTCCCTACACCAGCAAGCATAGGATCAGCAGGATCTTCATTTACAACAACTTACCATATCGGTATGTTTTTCCAAAAAGAAGCTCTGAAGACCAACGGCTCTATTGCTTCGACTACTGCCTTCTGAACACATTCAGAATGAATCTAGACGTTCCAAGACATCAGAGTTTTCCCACAAAACTCTCAAGACTCAAGAGAATTATCACGTTCCTTATTTTTGGCCAAGCAAGCCATTTAAGGCCTAACGGCTACTTCCTTTTATTCTTGATTCTCTTTCTGATTTCTAGCATAGTTTTATTGTTTCTGAGCATTATATAAGCTCATGGTCGTGCATTGTAGAAACCACCTTTCAATCCTTAAGAAATAATATTCAGTTTGTTTATTTTTTATCAAAGAGAGTCTTTGAATAGAAATCTGTCTTTATGATACTTGAGTGATTCTTGTGTTCTATTGATTCGTCTAGCATAGGTTGTTTGTGTGATTCAACAGCCAGTGTTATTCCAGATTGAGAGAGTCAATCAAACCCACGGATTGAGAGAGTCAATCATCATCTATCCAACATCATCTATCCATCTTCCATCATCAATCATCTATCCATAAACCATTCCATCCCTTTATCTGTTTAGCTCCTGTTCTTATTTTAATTATTCATAAACTCATTGTTCTTCATTGTTTCCAGGTTAGATTGGATTAAAAGGAATAGCAAGTCGGACCCGTCCAGCCGAGCCGAGACTGAACCGCCGACGGCCATCAGTCCGTACCGTCCGGGCATTCCGATCCGTGCCTACAACATTTTGGTATCAGAGCCTAAAGCTCCTGTATCAGGTGATATCAATCCATATCTATCCCTGTTCTTGTTTTATTCTTTGCTAGTTTTCATTTATAAAACCAAAAAAAAAAAAAAAAACCATAAAAATTTTTATTTGTTTCAAGTTTGAATTTCTGCATTTTGTGTTCTTGAGAAAAGAAAATTATAAAGAGAAAGAGTTTTGTTAGTTTGATCCACGAAATTCCTTTGATATTTTAGTCTAGTTGTTTGCATTCATTTCCCCCAGCTCCCCTTTCCATATTTAATTTTGCATACCATAAAATCTCTCATTTTGAATTTTTCTCATTTATGTTATATCCTTAAAATTTCAAAAAAAAAGAAAAATACAAACTTTCCATTCTCTCTTTATTCTTCTTTCCTTGTTTTTGATAAGGCACGAATTGATTCTTTTTCACTTTGTTTGTGCAAGGTAAACATTGAGAAAATACATAGGAGAAACCATGGAATATTACTCAGAAGAAGAAGACTCTTTTGATTCAAGCCAAGTCTCCTATATCGATGAAACCGACCAAGCATGGTCCAGTAAGGAGGATGGCTGTGAGAGATCGTGTTCTGCTGATGAATACTCTAGTTCAGAGTATGGAGACGACCCTGGTGAAGAGTCCTGAACCTGAACCACCAGACCACTCTCAAGGCAACACAAGATTTTACAAGAAAGGAGATTGCCGAGAAAAGAAATCTTGGAGCATTGACACTGATTCAGAAATCAGTATGGGAGAGGAAGATGAATGTGATCCATATCCTACCCAGGCTTGCAACCCTCTCAAGAAAGCATTGAAGCCAGCCAGCTATAGAGTTACTTCCTACATAGTACCCGTCAAACCTAAACCCCTCAGCGCAAGAAAAGCTCAATCAACATCAGCTGCCACAAAGAGACAAGACAGAACAGGACGTGGGAGCACACCTGATTATCTAGTATTTTCAGGCTCTAGCAAGGATCCTGAAGTCTATTTAAGATGGGAGGATGATATGAAGCAGTGGCTGCGAGCAAAGAACATCCCAAAGGAAGATAAGCTATCATATGCCCTTGATATGCTTATTGGAAAAGCTTACACTTGGTGGGAACAAGAAGATGCCCAGACCTACTACTCTAATCCAGTACTCAATTGGGGAGATCTTAAGGCACGCATGTATAAGGAGTTTGTAAGGAAGTTCAGGGCCAGCAACAAAATTCTCACAAGACCTATGTACCAAGAAAATCGGTGGAGTTCAATGTCAACACCAAAGGCAAGACCCGCTGCTGATAAGAGGCACGCCCACTGTCCTGATCCAAGGAAGTCATTGTCCACTTCAAAGAAGGCAGAGGAGGTTGAGAAACTCTCTCCAGCCAAGAAGTATCAAGGCTGGACAAGCACCACATCAAAGCACCATCACCAAGCAACATCAAGGAAAGAGGTGTCTAACTTAAAACCAGAGTCTGCTTCTATGCCTATGAGTGCTCACGGCCTTAAGCCCAAGAAGGTGACATCAAGTGTCCCTACACTCCACAAAGGAGCTATGAGGTCGTCCCAAACAGAGAAGTTTCATGAGAGACCAATCCCTACACTTTTGATGGGATCACAAAGGATACAAGAAGTATGTCAAAGGTCCAAAGAAACTCTCAACCAACAAGAGAACATAAGAAGCCAAGGTAAGTCCTCTAACTCTAAAATTTAAAAGATCAGACCTGTTATAGATGTCATAGACGTGGACACTTTGCTGCTGTTTGTCCATCTAAGAAATTGAAAGAAACATCACTAGGAGAGAAAACTGAAATATCAAAAATAAGTGATAGTTTAATTCAATCTGATTTGTTGGTTTCCAATGCTTGTATAATGCACTTGTCTATGCCAAAAGGTGTTGATACAGGTCCTAAGGAGCATGAGTCCATTGAAGAAGAACCACCCGGAGAAATTCTTGAGATGGACCAGAATAAAGCTCAAGACATAAGGCAATACATGTTCCCTAAGGAGATCAATTCTTAGGCATCCATACTGCCCAATCCGACCAGCACTACACCAGGTTTAGAAACTCAGAAGAAGTTCACGGCCCAAAGACAAAGGACACCAGTTTTGGTATTAGGTACATCACTTGATTTAAATAAAAGAACTGATAGTCTTGTTCCATTAAAACTTTCAAATTCTGGATTTATGCACTTGTCTTTGCCAAAGAGTTTTGATCCAGGGATAAGACAAGGTGATGGACGACCAAGCCATGGTAAAAGGTTGAAAGAGAACCAGGGAAAGCACCTGACTTGTCCACAAAACGTTGAAGGAGATGCAAGAAGCATCAAAAGAAAACAAGCTGCCAAAGAGCAAAACATCCTTCAACTTGCTAAAACCATTTGGGTAAATCTGAACTTTACTTGTCTTATTTATAAATTTTCAAACCCAGATATAATCCACTTGTTTCCTGCCAAAAGTGTTGAATTTATTTCAGGAACAGAGGCTAAGCATCACATTGATGATCAACGCAAGGAGATCACAAAGTGTTTACATGCCAAAAGAAAACAAGAAGTTGTCATCAGCAACCACTTGATCCTAGACGTTCCAGAAGATAAGATACCACCTAGCAGAGTGCCAGACCAAAACAGAAGAGTAGCCTCGTCATTCCTATTCAAAGAAGAGCCATCAGATGTGGCATCAAAGATCAAACCGATCATATACCAAGGTAAGGTCCTAGAATCTCAACAGAGGATGAAACCTGACTTGCTCTATTTTGGTGCAGATTATCCAGTTTTGAGGTCGAAACGTTTTCAAGAGAGAGGGTATGATGCGGGCATCAAATCAGTAGCTGAACCAGAGGCTAACCAGTTGCACCAATCAGCTAACCAAAGGACCAACCAGGATATGTGTTCAGTAAAAACGGTGTGTCTTACCAACCAGGAGGAATTTGGCCATGAAACCAATTTTCATGCATTCTACACTCAACAAGGAGTCAGGAAAAATTGTAATCATCTTCAAAGCTACTCGGACCAGGAAGATATGAATTTTACAAACCGGAGGTTCTCCAACCCGTCCATCTGCGAGTATCCGAGTTTAGAATTTGTTTCTAGCCCAAAGAAGAAGCGTTCCGACCCAAAACAAAACGTTTACTTCAAGATAGATATCTTATCAAGCCAACAAGCCCAAGAAGAGGAGAAAAGACCACGGAAATCTCAAGATACAATCATTTTACCAGAACCGGTCAAACCGAGCAACTTATGGAAAGATTGGACAATCAACTGGTCCAATTGTTTCCAAACCGAGCTCAACCAACCAGGACGTATTCTACATGATCCAAGGCTTCCAGAATACACATCCACCCGTCCAGAAGAGCGTCCCCTTATATTTCCCTACACCAGCAAGCATAGGATCAGCAGAATCTTCATTTACAACAACTTACCATATCGGTATGTTTTTCCAAAAAGAAGCTCTGAAGACCAACGGCTCTATTGCTTCGACTACTGCCTTCTGAACACATTCAGAATGAATCTAGACGTTCCAAGACATCAGAGTTTTCCCACAAAACTCTCAAGACTCAAGAGAATTATCACGTTCCTTATTTTTGGCCAAGCAAGCCATTTAAGGCCTAACGGCTACTTCCTTTTATTCTTGATTCTCTTTCTGATTTCTAGCATAGTTTTATTGTTTCTGAGCATTATATAAGCTCATGGTCGTGCATTGTAGAAACCACCTTTCAATCCTTAAGAAATAATATTCAGTTTGTTTATTTTTATCAAAGAGAGTCTTTGAATAGAAATCTGTCTTTATGATACTTGAGTGATTCTTGTGTTCTATTGATTCGTCTAGCATAGGTTGTTTGTGTGATTCAACAGCCAGTGTTATTCCAGATTGAGAGAGTCAATCAAACCCACGGATTGAGAGAGTCAATCATCATCTATCCAACATCATCTATCCATCTTCCATCATCAATCATCTATCCATAAACCATTCCATCCCTTTATCTGTTTAGCTCCTGTTCTTATTTTAATTATTCATAAACTCATTGTTCTTCATTGTTTCCAGGTTAGATTGGATTAAAAGGAATAGCAAGTCGGACCCGTCCAGCCGAGCCGAGACTGAACCGCCGACGGCCATCAGTCCGTACCGTCCGGGCATTCCGATCCGTGCCTACAACATTTTGGTATCAGAGCCTAAAGCTCCTGTATCAGGTGATATCAATCCATATCTATCCCTGTTCTTGTTTTATTCTTTGCTAGTTTTCATTTATAAAACCAAAAAAAAAAAAAAAAACCATAAAAATTGTTATTTGTTTCAAGTTTGAATTTCTGCATTTTGTGTTCTTGAGAAAAGAAAATTATAAAGAGAAAGAGTTTTGTTAGTTTGATCCACGAAATTCCTTTGATATTTTAGTCTAGTTGTTTGCATTCATTTCCCCCAGCTCCCCTTTCCATATTTAATTTTGCATACCATAAAATCTCTCATTTTGAATTTTTCTCATTTATGTTATATCCTTAAAATTTCAAAAAAAAAGAAAATACAAACTTTCCATTCTCTCTTTATTCTTCTTTCCTTGTTTTTGATAAGGCACGAATTGATTCTTTTTCACTTTGTTTGTGCAAGGTAAACATTGAGAAAATACATAGGAGAAACCATGGAATATTACTCAGAAGAAGAAGACTCTTTTGATTCAAGCCAAGTCTCCTATATCGATGAAACCGACCAAGCATGGTCCAGTAAGGAGGATGGCTGTGAGAGATCGTGTTCTGCTGATGAATACTCTAGTTCAGAGTATGGAGACGACCCTGGTGAAGAAAGTCCTGAACCTGAACCACCAGACCACTCTCAAGGCAACACAAGATTTTACAAGAAAGGAGATTGCCGAGAAAAGAAATCTTGGAGCATTGACACTGATTAAGAAATCAGTATGGGAGAGGAAGATGAATGTGATCCATATCCTACCCAGGCTTGCAACCCTCTCAAGAAAGCATTGAAGCCAGCCAGCTATAGAGTTACTTCCTACATAGTACCCGTCAAACCTAAACCCCTCAGCGCAAGAAAAGCTCAATCAACATCAGCTGCCACAAAGAGACAAGACAGAACAGGACGTGGGAGCACACCTGATTATCTAGTATTTTCAGGCTCTAGCAAGGATCCTGAAGTCTATTTAAGATGGGAGGATGATATGAAGCAGTGGCTGCGAGCAAAGAACATCCCAAAGGAAGATAAGCTATCATATGCCCTTGATATGCTTATTGGAAAAGCTTACACTTGGTGGGAACAAGAAGATGCCCAGACCTACTACTCTAATCCAGTACTCAATTGGGGAGATCTTAAGGCACGCATGTATAAGGAGTTTGTAAGGAAGTTCAGGGCCAGCAACAAAATTCTCACAAGACCTATGTACCAAGAAAATCGGTGGAGTTCAATGTCAACACCAAAGGCAAGACCCGCTGCTGATAAGAGGCACGCCCACTGTCCTGATCCAAGGAAGTCATTGTCCACTTCAAAGAAGGCAGAGGAGGTTGAGAAACTCTCTCCAGCCAAGAAGTATCAAGGCTGGACAAGCACCACATCAAAGCACCATCACCAAGCAACATCAAGGAAAGAGGTGTCTAACTTAAAACCAGAGTCTGCTTCTATGCCTATGAGTGCTCACGGCCTTAAGCCCAAGAAGGTGACATCAAGTGTCCCTACACTCCACAAAGGAGCTATGAGGTCGTCCCAAACAGAGAAGTTTCATGAGAGACCAATCCCTACACTTTTGATGGGATCACAAAGGATACAAGAAGTATGTCAAAGGTCCAAAGAAACTCTCAACCAACAAGAGAACATAAGAAGCCAAGGTAAGTCCTCTAACTCTAAAAATTTAAAAGATCAGACCTGTTATAGATGTCATAGACGTGGACACTTTGCTGCTGTTTGTCCATCTAAGAAATTGAAAGAAACATCACTAGGAGAGAAAACTGAAATATCAAAAATAAGTGATAGTTTAATTCAATCTGATTTGTTGGTTTCCAATGCTTGTATAATGCACTTGTCTATGCCAAAAGGTGTTGATACAGGTCCTAAGGAGCATGAGTCCATTGAAGAAGAACCACCAGGAGAAATTCTTGAGATGGACCAGAATAAAGCTCAAGACATAAGGCAACACATGTTCCCTAAGGAGATCAATTCTTAGGCATCCATACTGCCCAATCCGACCAGCACTACACCAGGTTTAGAAACTCAGAATAAGTTCACGGCCCAAAGACAAAGGACACCAGTTTTGGTATTAGGTACATCACTTGATTTAAATAAAAGAACTGATAGTCTTGTTCCATTAAAACTTTCAAATTCTGGATTTATGCACTTGTCTTTGCCAAAGAGTTTTGATCCAGGGATAAGACAAGGTGATGGACGACCAAGCCATGGTAAAAGGTTGAAAGAGAACCAGGGAAAGCACCTGACTTGTCCACAAAACGTTGAAGGAGATGCAAGAAGCATCAAAAGAAAACAAGCTGCCAAAGAGCAAAACATCCTTCAACTTGCTAAAACCATTTGGGTAAATCTGAACTTTACTTGTCTTATTTATAAATTTTCAAACCCAGATATAATCCACTTGTTTCCTGCCAAAAGTGTTGAATTTATTTCAGGAACAGAGGCTAAGCATCACATTGATGATCAACGCAAGGAGATCACAAAGTGTTTACATGCCAAAAGAAAACAAGAAGTTGTCATCAGCAACCTCTTGATCCTAGACGTTCCAGAAGATAAGATACCACCTAGCAGAGTGCCAGACCAAAACAGAAGAGTAGCCTCGTCATTCCTATTCAAAGAAGAGCCATCAGATGTGGCATCAAAGATCAAACCGATCATATACCAAGGTAAGGTCCTAGAATCTCAACAGAGGATGAAACCTGACTTGCTCTATTTTGGTGCAGATTATCCAGTTTCGAGGTCGAAACTTTTTCAAGAGAGAGGGTATGATGCGGGCATCAAATCAGTAGCTGAACCAGAGGCTAACCAGTTGCACCAATCAGCTAACCAAAGGACCAACCAGGATATGTGTTCAGTAAAAACGGTGTGTCTTACCAACCAGGAGGAATTTGGCCATGAAACTAATTTTCATGCATTCTACACTCAACAAGGAGTCAGGAAAAATTGGAATCATCTTCAAAGCTACTCGGACCAGGAAGATATGAATTTTACAAACCGGAGGTTCTCCAACCCGTCCATCTGCGAGTATCCGAGTTTAGAATTTGTTTCTAGCCCAAAGAAGAAGCGTTCCGACCCAAAACAAAACGTTTACTTCAAGATAGATATCTTATCAAGCCAACAAGCCCAAGAAGAGGAGAAAAGACCACGGAAATCTCAAGATACAATCATTTTACCAGAACCGGTCAAACCGAGCAACTTATGGAAAGATTGGACAATCAACTGGTCCAATTGTTTCCAAACCGAGCTCAACCAACCAGGACGTATTCTACATGATCCAAGGCTTCCAGAGTACACATCCAACCGTCCAGAAGAGCCTCCCCTTATATTTCCCTACACCAGCAAGCATAGGATCAGCAGGATCTTCATTTACAACAACTTACCATATCGGTATGTTTTTCCAAAAAGAAGCTCTGAAGACCAACGGCTCTATTGCTTCGACTACTGCCTTCTGAACACATTCAGAATGAATCTAGACGTTCCAAGACATCAGAGTTTTCCCACAAAACTCTCAAGACTCAAGAGAATTATCACGTTCCTTATTTTTGGCCAAGCAAGCCATTTAAGGCCTAACGGCTACTTCCTTTTATTCTTGATTCTCTTTCTGATTTCTAGCATAGTTTTATTGTTTCTGAGCATTATATAAGCTCATGGTCGTGCATTGTAGAAACCACCTTTCAATCCTGAAGAAATAATATTCAGTTTGTTTATTTTTATCAAAGAGAGTCTTTGAATAGAAATCTGTCTTTAGGATACTTGAGTGATTCTTGTGTTCTATTGATTCGTCTAGCATAGGTTGTTTGTGTGATTCAACAGCCAGTGTTATTCCAGATTGAGAGAGTCAATCAAACCCACGGATTGAGAGAGTCAATCATCATCTATCCAACATCATCTATCCATCTTCCATCATCAATCATCTATCCATAAACCATTCCATCCCTTTATCTGTTTAGCTCCTGTTCTTATTTTAATTATTCATAAACTCATTGTTCTTCATTGTTTCCAGGTTAGATTGGATTAAAAGGAATAGCAAGTCGGACCCGTCCAGCCGAGCCGAGACTGAACCGCCGACGGCCATCAGTCCGTACCGTCAAGGCATTCCGATCCGTGCCTACAACACCTTGTGTGTCTGTCAGCACACACAGAACGTCTGTGGCTGTCCATCAGTACACATATAGGCATGCTGGTCCTTGGACTCAGCACGCTGGCCCTTCCCGTGGACTGTTTGGGTGATTTTGGCCCACGTGGGCTGTCTGTTCAGTACACACAGGATGTCCGTGGGTGTCCGCCAGCACACACAAGACGTCTGTGGCTGTCTGTGGCTGTTTGTCAGCACACACATGACATTCGTGGCTATCCGTGTGTGTCCGTGTGTGTCCGTCAGCACACACAGGACGTCTGTGGCTGTCCATCAGTACAAATATCAGAACGCTGGTCCTTGGACTCAGCATGCTGGCCCTTCCCGTGGACTGTACGGGTGATTCTGGCCCATGTGGGCTGTCTGTTCCGTACACACAGGACGTCCGTGGGTGTCCGTCAGCACGCACAGGACGTCCGTGGCTGTCCGTGTGTGTTCGTGTGTGTCTGTGTGTGTCCGTCAGCACACACAGGACGTTCGTGGCTGTCCGTCTGTGCACATATCAACACGTTGGTCCTTGGACTCAGCGCGCTGACCCTTCTTGTGGACTGTTCGGGTGAATTTGGCCCAAGTGGGCTGTCTGTTCAGTACACACAGGACGTCCGTGGGTGTCCGCCAGCTCACACAGGACGTCTGTGGCTGTCCGTGTCTGTCTGTGGCTGTCCGTGTCTGTCCGTGGCTGTCCGTCAGCAACACAGGACGTCCGTGGCTGTCCGTTTGTGTCCGTGTGTGTCCGTCAGCACACACAGGACGTCTGTGGCTGTCCATCAGTACACATATCAGCACGCTGGCCCTTGGACTTAGCACGCTGGCCCTTCCCGTGGACTGTTCGGGTGATTTTGGCCTACGTGGGCTGTCTCTTCAGTACACAGAGGACATTCGTGGGTGTCGGCCAGCACACACAGGACGTCTGTGGCGGTCCGTGGCTGTCCGTTAGCACACACAGAATGTTCGTGGCTGTCTGTGTGTGTCCGTCAGCACACACAGGACATCCGTGGCTGTCCATCAGTACACATATCAGCACGTTGGTCCTTGGACTCAGCACGCTGACCCTTCTTGTGGACTGTTCGGGTGATTTTGGCCCACGTTGGCTGTCAGTTCAGTACACACAGGATGCCCGTGGGTGTCCGCCAGCACACCCAGGACGTTTGTGGCTGTCTGTGGCTGTCCGTGTGTGTCCGTGTCTGTCCGTCAGCACACACAGGACGTCCGTGGCTGTCCATCAGTACACATATCAGCACGTTGGTCCTTGGACTCAACACGCTGACCCTTCCCGTGGACTGTTCGGGTGATTTTGGCCCACGTGGGCTGTCTGTTCAGTACACACTGGACGTCCATGGGTGTCCGCCAGCATACACAGGACGTCTGTGGCTGTCCGTGTGTGTCAGTGTGTGTCCGTCAGCACACACAGGTCGTCCGTGGCTGTCCATCAGTACACATATCAGCACGCTGGTCCTTGGACTCAGCACGCTGGTCCTTGGACTCAGCACGCTGGACCTTCCCGTGGTAGGATGCCCGTTTGTGTCCGTCAGCACACACAGGACGTCCGTGTGTGTCCATCAGCACACACAGGACGTCCGTGTGTGTCCATCAGCACACACAGGACGTCTGTGGCTGTCCGTCAGCACACACAGAATGTCCGTGGCTGTCCATCAGTACACATTTGTTACAGGCTGGAAATCAGGGTGGCCAAGATGGATGATGGAAGCTAGGATGGGTCGACCAAAGAGATGATCGGATGGGCGATATGATGGAATGCATGTTATGAACCTGGAAACAAATGCAAAAACAAATGAGATATGATTTCTAATATGATAAAACAAGATAAATTAAGATAGATAGGATGGAATTAGGCTGCTGGTCCTGAGACACTCTCAGCCTAATCAGTTGATGATTGAAGTGGATTGAGATGGTGCGTTGCTTGCTGGACTGATGTCTCTCTCAAGCTATGCAAACGAATTGAAATGGAAGGAAGGGGGATTGAGGACGCCAGAAGACTCTATGGAAAGGTGCCTTGATAAGTCAAGGTGCTTTGGAGTTGCTTTGGACGTTGGACTTGTGCCTGATTTCTTTTCTCTATGGAAAGCTTGGAAGTTGGAGCTTTTGTAGAGCTGCAGACTGTTGGCTCAATGTAGTCTTTAGGTTTTGGCCGTGTCCCTCCTCTTCCATTGCTTCCTGAAAACAATCTCAAAGAGCAAGTGAAAGTATGGGAGGTTTTGGCAGAACCAAAATAAGTCAAATGCAATTATGCAATTTAAACTAAACCGAGAATTATGCAAATAACTATGCAATAAATGATTTTTCTTTTGGTTTTCTGAATGTAAAATCGAAATGAAACAATATGAAATGATAATAAACACTATGGAAAAAAAATATGAAATGCAAAACTAACAATGGTATATTTTTTGTATTTTGTTTTTTGGATGAAATGCAAAAACCGGAAATGGAAACAAATATGTATGCTTGGACCAAAATGATATAAACTAAGATGAATGATTTTTTTTTTTGAATGCAAATAACAAACTTATGAAACAAATATTTTTTTTTATTGAAATTTCAAATTTATTCATCCTTTTAGGGAATAGACATTTACAAAAGAATATGAAACTACTTTATCTTGCTACCTAAGCGTAAATCAAGAGTTCAAAAAATGAGAAGAATCAAATCTACATAGTATGATATAACCAGCGCTGCATTAGACCTGAGAGTTTGTGGCCAGCTTTATACTTTAGTAATGATATACGGTTTCGCACCGCCTTGTCTATCACAGAGCACATAGCACCTGCTGCCATCCAACTTGTATGGTGTCTTCTCGCATTTTGCTCCCTCCATAAGTGATATATAGTCGTCTGAAAGAGCATTTTGATAAGGATGGTGTCAAGACTACTTCCCCCGAGACCCTGCAAAAAGGTCAGAGTCAAGTGCCAGTCCGGACCAGTATGAGTGCCAAGGAAGACCATAAGTACTAAGCCTAAGTATGGTTGTTCAAGGAAGACTGTGTAAGATCTGGTCATGGTTGAGTATGGACGACCTGACCTCTGATGATGGTCTAAGGTGTCAGTACTAACCTGATTAATAAATGCATCGGTTGGTATGAACAAGTCATATATGTTGTCTGGGTTAAGTCCCAAGGCCGATCAGGCCAGATGATGACTCATCAGTTCCAAGTCATGTGAGGATGGTTGGTTGATTGACTTAGGATCTAATGAGCTTTGTCAGTCCATAAGATGGACTTGGTACAATTGCCTATAAGGCAAAAAGGATTTCGGATTGTGCATGAGCCAAGAAAGGCCAGATGTATATCCTTATCCTTTCGAAGACTTCTCAAAGGTTACTTATGTCTGTGGGGATGGTTGGTTGAATGACTAAGTACCTAGGGGAGTTGTTTGATGCAGGAGTCAAGATAAGGACCTTAACTAAGATCATTGAGTGATCTTGGTCCAGCTGTCAACCAAGAGTAATCTGAGTCAATGGAGGACCGATGAGCTAATAAGCTCCATAGATGTGGCAAAGGTATGATCTAGCATTTACTTATGTAGATCTAGATAGAATGGTTTAGGGGAATGGAACCTCAGAATCGTATGGCTTGGTTTGGGTTTAGGATTGACCTTTAAGCTAATTGGTAGTTGAGTAAACTGACCAAGGCTAAGGTGATTCGACCAAAGAAGTGTTAAATTGGTTTTAGAGAATAATCCGCTGCCTGTCTGTTGAAATGATATAAGCTATTAATGACTAGGGAAGTCTTTACCTAAGGTTTAAGTTAGACTTCGCCTATGGGCGATATTATAAATAAAGGGCAAAAATTAAGAGGTTCGGCCAGGAAGTGGACCGAGCGACGTGAGGCATCGACCGCGGCCTAGGCGGCCGGGATTGGGTCTTACATCCGTGGGTGTCTGCCAGCACACACAGGACGTCCGTGGCTGTCTGGGGCTGTCCGTCAGCACACACAGGATGTCTGTGGCTGTCCATGTGTGTCCGTTAGCACACACTGGACGTCCGTGGCTGTCCATCAGTACACATATGAGCACGTTGGTCCTTGGACTCAGCATGATGACCCTTCCTGTCGACTGTTCGGGTGATTTTGGCCCACGTGGGCTGTCTATTCAGTACACACAGGACGCCCGTGGGTGTCCGCCAGCACACACAGGACATCTGTGGCTGTCCCTGGCTGTCCATCAACACACACTGGACGTCTGTGGCTATCCGTGTGAGTCCGTGTGTGTCCATCAGCACACACAGGACGTCCGTGGCTGTCCATGAGTACACATATCAGCACGTTGGTCCTTGGACTCAGCACGATGGCCCTTCCCGTGGACTGTTCGGGTGATTTTGGCCCACGTGGGCTGTCTGTTCAGTACACATAGGACGCCCGTGGGTGTCCACCACACACACAGGACGTCTGTGGCTGTCCGTGGCTGTCCATCAACACACACTGGACGTCCATCGCTATCCGTGTGTGTCCTTCAGCACACACAGGACGTCAGTGGCTGTCCGTGTGTGTCTGTGTGTGTCCGTCAGCACACACAGGACGTCTGTGGCTGTCCGTGTGTGTTCGTGTGTGTCTGTCAGCACACACAGGATGTCCGCGGCTGTCCATCAGTACACATATCAGCACGTTGGTCCATGGACTCAGCACAATGACCCTTCCCGTGGACTGTTCGGGTGATTTTGGCCCACGTGGGCTGTAACATCCCGAATCTTGAATAGGATCATTGGGACGGCCATGGTTCGAGGGAACGTACTAGCCAGTCTTAAGACATCAAGGCAAGCGTTCCATGGCCGAATAAGAAGGTTAAGGACGTAAGGTAACTTAGACTTAACCTTACACAAGTCGAGAGTCAGCTAGACCGAGCAAGACGGTAGCTGGACGAATGGAGCGGGTAGCTCAACCAGCTCAATGGAGCTAGGTTAAGCTCACTGCAGCTCGGACACTACAAGTTCAGCTCCATTAGCTGGACTACTAGCTCACTCAGCTGAGGCAGCTGGGGATCAGCTCATCTCAGCTGGACGGTCCGTTCGGGTTTCGGTCCGATGGTCCGGGTCCGGGCCGATGGCAGACCATGGGAGGTCCGGCCATGAGGTCATGGACTGTGGGGGGTGGGACAAGGCCATTGCTAAGTCCAGAAGAGTTGGGTAAGGCTTTGGGCCTCTGTCCGACCCAAACCCATGCGCTATTGGCGAAGGGGCGCATGCGGCCGAGAGGGTGTAACCCTTGGCCGATTTTGCCCATCCGCTGGCCAGTCATGCCTGTTCGTGGGGCAAGACTTACCCCCTCGTTTTCTATAAATATGGGGTCCTCTCTGTCGATTTCATTGATCCAATCCAGAGTAAAATACTCAGAGAAATCGTACAAAGAGAGAAAGAAAGAGAGAGAGAGAGTTTTCGGCAAAAGCAAGGCCGATTGTGTGGTGGTTAGGTTTCTGGCGATCTGATCGTTTGTGAAGCAACCTCCGATCAAGTATGGGAGACCGAGAGCAGGAGAAGAGCATGGAGAACCCTGACACGGTTCAGAAGGTACATGGTGGGCTTTGGCCGCACCAGTCCGAACGGACGGTCCTTGTGACCACACCGCGGCTCTGGACGGTTCATTAGACCAGACCACTGCTCCTCTTCTTGTTTTTATCCGGTCCTTTCTCTTCTTTCTGATTATGCATGAAGTGTTGTGTTGGTTCAGTCCAAAGGACACGTTCCTAGACTTGGCCGGACATAACCAAACCGCTAACCTAGACGCTGGTCGGTTAGACGGTCAGTTCGAATCGCACCATAGACTGGGCGGTTGGGCTAAACGGTTGGGCATGACCCAAGAGGCACGAGTGGCCAAAGGTCACGAGTTACCAACGGTTGTGAGTTGCCAAAGGGTGTGAGTAACCAAGAGTTACAAACGCCAAGCGGTACGATCACCAAGTAGTACGAGGACCAAGAGGTACTAAAGGCCGAAGGGGTGCGTGTACCAAGCGGTGCCTGTTGAGGCAGTTCATGTCCGTTTCTCAGGGATCAGACCATGTCTTGTCCGCTGAGACAAGTACACGGTCCATCCAGGCCAGGGTAAGAGTCGCAAGGTCCAAGCGGCCATTGGCCTGATCGGATAAGGCGTGAGGCTTACTCGGCCGTTGAATCCAGGCCTAAGGCTAGATCAGGTAAGGAAGTCCGTTGGGCCATTGAGCCGGACTTCATTTAGGCCGGTCGCACCTAAATTCTATCCGGATGGACGGATTGGTCTTCGGGACGATCCTGACTGTTCGTGTATCTGTTTATATATTCTAGACTGTCTATCTGATTCTAAGTCAAGGGGTGGTTGGTTGTATGACTTAGGATTCGGTAGGCAGGTTCATATCTTTTTATAAATATATTGACTGAGGTTTATCCATGTTCTAGGAACCAAGCCAATATTTGTAGGATCGACCAGTCCTATTCTCGGTTATGATTAATGCTTGTCTGGTTGTGGTTTCAGGAACTAAGGATGGTTCTGGTCAAGCCAAGGAGCCGTGAAGGCTCAGTCAGTGAGAGGCTGTGTAACGTGTGGTTAGATGATGCTAGGGTAGAACTAGTGATTGTCTATGAAACTGTTAAGAAGTTGTGTATTGGATATCATGTTTCTAATGGGTCTAGTCTTGTCGAGAGGCCGGATTCGGGCGTTACATGGGCTGTCTGTTCAGTACACACAAGACGCCCGTGGGTGTCCGCCAGCACACACAAGATGTATGTTGCTGTCCGTGGCTGTCCATCAACACACACTGGACGTCTGTGGCTATCCGTGTGTGTCCGTGTGTGTCCGTCAGCACACACATGACGTCCGTGGCTGTCCGTGTGTGTCTGTGTGTGTCCATCAGCACACACAGGACGTCCGTGGCTGTCCGTGTGTGTTCGTGTGTGTCTGTCAGCACACACAGGACGTCTGTGGCTGTCCATCAGTACACATATCAGCACGTTGGTCCATGGACTCAGCACGCTGACCCTTCCCCTGGACTGTTCGGGTGATTTTGGACCATGTGGGCTGTCTGTTCAGTACACACAGGACATCCGTGGGTGTCTGCCAGCACACACAGGACGTCTGTGTCTGTCCGTCAGCACACACAGGACGTCCGTGGCTGTCCGTGTGTGTCTGTGTGCTCACACAGGATTTCCGTGGCTGTCCATCAGTACACATATCAGCACGCTGGTCCTTGGACTCAGCAGGCTGGCCCTTCCCGTCGACTGTTCGGGTGATTTTGGCCCACGTGGGCTGTCCTTTCAGTACACACAGGACGTTCGTGGGTGTCCACCAGCACACACAGGACGTCCGTGGCTGTCCGTCAGCACACAAAAGACGTCTGTGTCTGTCCGTGTGTGTATGTGTGTGTCCGTGTGCACGCACAGGACGTCCGTGGCTGTCCGTGGCTGCCCATCATCACACACAGGACATCCGTGGCTGTCTGTGTGTGTCTGTCAGCACACACATGACGTCCGTGTCTGTCCATCAGTACACATATAAGCACGTTGGTCCTTGGACTCAGCACGCTGACCCTTCCTGTGGACTGTTCGGGTGATTTTGGCCCACGCGGGCTGTCTGTTCAGTACACACAGGATGTCCGTGGGTGTCCGCCAGCACACACAGTCTGCCCAACTTCGTATGGAATAATCATCATGTCCTCTCCTGGTTGGAGGTTTGAAGGCAAAATGTTGGTACAATGATTAGGTGAAGCGAAATGGTCAAGTGGGTGCATTACGTCGAGTGACGTGTTGTTGCGGTCATCAGTCACCATTGACACATTGGAATCGATCGATGGAAAGGTTAGGGTGTCGATCGATTCCGAGTACTCTGTTTCGTACTTCGATTCATACTCTGCTCCACAATGGCATGCACCAATGAAGCCAAGTTCTTTCCCATAATCCACATAATTAATTACCTTTCTCTTAGGTCGGATGGGATCGTAGTGGACGTTTGGGTCTATGAGCGTTAGACACAATTTGTTCTTGTTCATGTCACATACAGCTCCTACTGTAGCTAGGAAGGATCTTCCAAGCAGAAGTGAGGAGTTCCAGTTAAGCTCGATGTCTAAGACATGAAAATCTACAGGGACAAGGGCATTACCAATCTGTACCTCCAGATCTCTTATGATGCCTTCTGATCGTTTCTCTGAAAGATCCACGAAGGTGAAGGATTCTGTTGAGGGTTCCATGGTCAAACCAAGCTGGTCTGCTATGATCCTAGGGAGGATAATAACCGATGCTCCTGTGTCACACATTGAATGGGGAAATTCAACACCCTTGACTATGCATGGTATTGCAAACTTCCCAGGATCACTCTTCTTCGTCAATGTGATCATGTGTTTCATCTTTCCTCTGACTTGATGAAACATTCTCCTAATGTCCTCCTCGATTACCTTTGTTTCTCTGAAGAACATCCACAACCGGTGTGTGAAGTAAGCTTCATCAAAAGGTTTTTCGGTTGGGATTCTGAGGACTCGTTTAGTGAAACCATCCATCTCCTTAGCGCATAGGCCTGGCTAGAACCCGTCGATCGATGTCCTCAACTGCAATCGATCGATGTTGGCAAAGGTGTATCGGTCGACGTCTTAATAGACTATCGATCGACACTCTTTTGTGTCTGCATCTAACCTGTGATACACAAGATCTAGTCTGTTAACCAGTGGTACATGCGACAGCTGATCATTGAGTTAAGCGAATGAGCTCTAATATATCATGCATGCAACAGTTAGGCATCTATAGGAATTATAATCTCCAACACCTGAATAGTTGCCCTGCATCTAATATCATTTCCAACCTAAGTTACATTTATCATTTACTCGCTAGTTACTATTGCTATTTCATTTAAAACATTACAACCTTTAGAATTAAAAAACACTAGATTTAATTGTTCCCTAGCTTCTTGTGGATTCGATCCCTAAGTACTACATCTGAACCTCTTTTGATGAGAGTAACACTCCTTAGGGTAATTTGAGTGGTATCAAATTTGGCGCCGTTGCCGGGGAGCTTTGATCGCCATTAGATTTAGTTTTATTAATTCTTATTCTTTTCTTTACCCCCTTTTCTAATAATCTTTTTTTTTTCTGTTTTTCAGGTGTATGCCCAGCGGTACCAGAAGCAACAAGGAGAAATACTTGCTGTTCTCAGACGATCCTGCTCATTTGGAACGCACCATCCGTATAGGTCAACGTTCCACATCGCCCGACGCAACCACTTCGTCGTCGATCGATACGCACAACCAACCGTCGACCGACACCAGACCGTCATCCTCGATCGATCCCAGTCGTTCGACAACGATCGATAATACACCGCGTACGTCGATCGATACCGTGTCGTCAAAAATGGTAAACATTATTATTCTAACTCAGGATGAGAACGGAAACCTGTATGACCAGGCCGGTCATCTGCGTAATGCAACAGGTCAGAAAATAGATGTTCAGGGGACTGTAATCCCTGATGCTGATGCTACAGGAGCTGCTCAACCTGTAGATGAGGACGCTCGATCGAAACCACTGGCGGACTACAATCGCCCAGATGAGTACTATTCCAACAGATCAGCGATTCGACTTCCGGAAGTCCAGAAGCAGAATTTCGAGCTGAAGCCTCAATACTACACTCTCGTGTCGCAGATACCCTGCTCTGGGTTACCGCACGAGGATCCTATGGACCAATTGGAACGGTTCGAGGATCTAATCGCTGCCATTCGGATGGAAGGAGTCCCCGAAGATTACCTGCTGTGCAAGCTCTTCAGATACACGCTGAATGGAGAAGCGATGCACTGGCTTAGGCAGCAACCCACATGATCTTTGACATCCTGGAGCGACATCAAGAATGCTTTCTTACGAAACTTCTTCGATGAGGCGCGCGCTGAAGAACTTCGGAACAAAATTTCCACATTCTCGCAGAAGGCTGGAGAGTCCTTCAAAGATGCGTGGATTAGATTTAGGTTTTTCCAGCGAGACTGTCCACACCACGGATTTAATGAAGTGCAGCTGCTAAGCACTTTCTTCCGAGGTCTCGCCTTACAGTATCAAATGGCTCTTGATACGGCGAGTGAAGGAAACTTCACTACTCGGAATCCGTTGGAAGCTGTGAGACTTATCGAAAACATTGCTAACAGCAGCAGCACCAAAAACACTGACTCTGAACGGAAGAAGTCTGTAGCCTCTATCGGGAAGGAACATATGGACCAAGTAAGAGCTAAGTTAGATGTGGTGCACGAACTTCTTAGGAAGCAAGTCTGTTCAGCTGAAGGAGAAGAAGATGTGAAATACATCGGAGGTACCGGATTCCAAAAATTTGGAAACCAGGGCGGAAACAGAAACTTCTTTGGAAATGGCCAAAGAAGTAACCAAAGTTCACAATTTCAAAAACCCTTCAACAACAGCAAGAGCTACTCGAACTCTTACTATCAAAATCCACCACCCCAGACTCAGGAAAGCAAGATCGAAGAAATGCTTGATCGAGTACTGTTGGGACAACAACAAATCACCGAGGATTTCAACAGTAAGATAGAATCTGCCTACAACAATCTGAACATCAAAATCGAGACCTTAGGGACTCAGGTGAGAAAACTTGAAACCCAAGTAATTCAGACGGGCGAGACTATAAAGAGGCAACAAAACTTTTGCTAGAGAGGCAGGAGCCGACAAAGGGAAACACCACGTAAATGCCATGAGTCTCGGCGGATCCCAATGGTGTCGACCGATGTCGGTGAACTCGCATCGATCGACAGACCATGATGAAGATCGATGGACGGATTACTCCAGTCATCGATCGACGTCGTCTGCCAATTCGACTGAATCCAATGCAGTTCGAATTCTAACTCATGAAGAATTCGCAGCTAAGCATCCTCACCCACCCTCCCCTTTCTATGAAAAAATCGATCGATCGGTTAAGGCAACCATCGATCGACAGAGTGAGCCCGACGTCGATCGTCACAACACACCTCCCATCGATCGACATGCACCTCTGACTTACCGAGTGCGGTTACCCTCAATCGATAATGATTACATCAATGCACTCAGACCACCACCTAAACCATTAGCAAACCCACCCGAACCAAAACCCAACCCTTTAAATAGTTCAACAGAATCTGTTCAAGAAGAACAAGAATCTGAAAGGAGAAGGTTAAGGAAAAGAAAGGAGAAGATTCCTAAAAACCTTAAGAGGGAAGCTAACGATAAATCTATCATGAATATCACAACAAGACAGATCTATATTTGGGGCTAATCCCACAAACCTATCTGAACCCTGGATCTAACAGTTGAACTACTCAGACATAGCAAAGAAATTCATATGAATAGATAAATAGAAACTCATAGAATAGATGATAAGAAAATAAAACAAGGAGTTCCAATCACAAGTGATCTTCTCTCCAAATGAAACTTGTAACAAAACTAGGTCTAGAAAAGAAAAGCTCTCTCTGCCGTCAAACACTTAGGCAGTATATATTCTACTAGGTTAAAAACTCGTCAGGGCATTTTAGTAATTTGGCTTGGCCTTGGTTTTTAAGTCTGCTGAATCCAAAATGTCGCGTTTGGTGTCTCGACATCGATCGATGGTACTTGTGTACATCGATCGATAATAATCTTCATCTGTCGAGGCATTTCCTGATATCGATCGTCAGCACTGATGCGCATCGATCGATTATTCTTCCTCTCGTCGACCTCTAAGTGGTCAGCTCGGGTGAAATGTCCTTTATGCTCCAAAATGCTCCAAAGTCATAGCGTTACTCCGAAATGCACCTGAACCTGAAAACATACCTAGAAGAGTAGAAAACATAGATATATATATAGTAAAATTATAATATACCATGGATAAAAATAGGTCAAATCCAAGGTATATCACTGAGTCAAAGGACCAAGGTGCTGATATGTGTACTGA
This sequence comes from Brassica napus, assembly GCF_020379485.1. Classification (NCBI taxonomy): domain Eukaryota; kingdom Viridiplantae; phylum Streptophyta; class Magnoliopsida; order Brassicales; family Brassicaceae; genus Brassica; species Brassica napus. Next base: position 556,678 of record NW_026016590.1, on the reverse strand, counting down.
TGGACAGGCAAGGACGTCCTGTGTGTGCTGACGGACACACACGGACGTCCTGTGTGTGCTAACAGACACACACGAACAGCCACATACGTCCTGTGTGTGCTGACGGACACACACGGACACACACGGACAGCCACAGACGTCCTCTGTGTGCTGACGGACACACACGGACAGCCACAGACGTCCTCTGTGTGCTGACGGAAAGCTACGGACAGCCACGGACATCCTGTGTGTAATGAACAGACAGCCCACGTGGGCCAAAATCACCCAAACAGTCCGCAGGACTGGTCAGCGTGCTGATATGTGTACTGATAGACAGCCACGGACGTCCTGTGTGTGCTGAGGGACGGGACACAGACGGACACACACAGACAGCCACGGACGTCCAGTGTGTGCTGACGGACAGCCACGGGCAGCCACGGACGTCCTGGGTGTGCTGGCAGACACCCACAGACGTCCTGTGTGTACTGAACAGACAGACTTCATTTGTCGAGGCATCTCCTGGTCTCGATCGTCAGCACTGATGCGCATCGATCGATTGTTCTTCCTCTCGTCGACCTCTACGTGGTCAGCTCGGGTGAAATGTCCTTTAAGCTCCAAAATGCTCCAAAGTCATAGCTTTACTCCGAAATGCACCTGAACCTGAAAACATACCTAGAAGAGTAGAAACATAGATATATATATATATAGTAAAACACCTATATACCATGGATGAAAACGGGTCAAATCGAAGGTATATCAACTCACCCAGACTTACCCTTTTGCTTGTCCTCAAGCAAAACATACAGGCAGTCTCTGTGAAAGAGATTTGAAAATATTAGGGACTTACAGATTTTAAACCATAGAAATTTTTTCCTCAACAATTTTGCAACCACATCTAAAAAGTCCAAATCAGAGAAGCACACTATGCAATATCCTAGCTTAGCAACCATTTCTAACATAACACAACTCATCAATTCACGTCTGACATCCCCTCTACTGACTTCATTTCTTAGCATAAATATAAAGTTAATGCTTTACCTTGGGAGTATCGATCATAGGATGCAAGGATTTCAGACAAGTATCTGGAGCTACAGGTAAAAGTTAGTTCCTAGTTTCTCTCTCTCTAATTTTCTCTCTTGAGTCAAAGTCTGCTTCCATTGCAGGATCAGTGACCAAGATTGGACAGGCTTCCATGAATCAAAACTTAATGGTGGTTGCCACCAAGCTCTGTTCACTTCTTTTTGACCTATATCCAAGAGTTCTTTGCGAAAGTGAGCCTTGAAGATTGCCGCCTCCAAGTCTCGTTTCGAACTCTTTTATTGGTGTCTTTATGAATCAAGCCTTAATGGTTTTAGCCACCAAGTCCTGTTCAGACTCATCCCAAGTAAAGAATAGATCTTTTTTTTTATCACTAACTATTCTAGGGTCGAAATTTAGAGATAGAAAATGTGATAAATAATCTACACAAGGCGTTACCTTCCAGACCTGTCTGAAGAATCCGATCCCATGTATACCAAGCCCCAAGAAAAGTGGTTATGTCAGGTTTATTGTTGGAAATCAACTTTGGTTACTTCATACGTTTCAAGGCAAGTGTGTAGTTGATAGGTTGATCTGCTTTAGCATCTATAGCGCTATCTGTAATCAGTAAATCTAAAATGGTGCTAAAGATTGGTTGGATATTCAAGTTTAAATCAATATAAGATTATATTCCCTATTTTCAATAGCTAAGCATAATTTATTCAAATTCCTTTTATATAAGAATAAAATAAATTATATCAGTAAATCTCCCCCCAGACTTAAATTACACTGTCCCAGTGTAACTCAGCCGGAGTTATGATGGAATAATTCATAGGTACGAAATGTAACAAGTAAGGAAGATACATCTGACCGGATTAGATATCGATCGATGGGAAAATGTTACATCGATCGTCGTGTGTTTGTCTATGTCGAGCGATGTCGACGTCTCGTCGGCGGTCAATATTCAGGTCCTCCTACTTGGGTCTCCTAAATCTGAAAGAAATAAAACGAAAGTAAATAAATGCTAGCTAAGAAAACCAAAATAAAATACCTAATAGTGGGCTGCCTCCCACTCAGCGCTTGGTTATAGTTATTTAGCTTAACTGTGGTAGTGATTGGCTATTTGGTGGAGAAACAGCTGCTTGTTGGAAAACAAGCATCCACGTCATCTCTGCACATTATGGACCAAGATGCAATTAAACTTCTTGTGGCCTCATCATTTCTTGTCCATTTGTCATCCATCTTTTCAAGTACATTGGATATGTTATGTAGCCTATTTTGAACGTTGTCAATGCTGACCTGGTGCCAGCCTATGTTGTCATAGGCTTACGCTGAAAGTTCTGTCAGTTCCTTGTGCATTGACTCTATCGTCTTGTGTATCAGCTGCACGCCGGCTGGTGTAGACTCGGCATCGATCGATGCGATTATGTGTTCGTTGGTCGATCTCGATGATTTACCATCGACCGAATTTGCTCGCTTCCTGTCGATCGATGCTGATATCTGGTGTTGGGCTGCGAGTTGCCTCTGAATGGCTTTGACTTCTTTCTGTAGCCATTCTGCGTGGCTGTCTAGTCCACTGATTCTGTTGTCGAATGGAAAGTAGATGTCATCGCAGCGTTTGTCAAGTCATTCCTCCATGGTGTCTATAGCAGTGTAGATCTCGGATGTGATCTTGTCAACCTCTGCTGCTGTGTAGGGAAGTAACTCCA